>NW_025957047.1:0-44332 GCF_023159225.1 Perognathus longimembris pacificus
GAGAGAGATAAAAGCTCATTTAGGAACGACATGAACATGCTGCGTAGGTAGCTGTTTATCAGTAAATATCTCCACTGAGATTAAGAAAAGCAGTAGCTTAATAAATTAAGTACTTCCTGGTATGGTTACTGTACTGGTAACTCCCCAAAAGAATCTGGATTGTGGTGAGGGAACAGAGAAAAAAGCTCATTTAGGACCTGCACTTACGAAGGGGGTAGGCAGCTGTATATCACGGAGTAAACCTTCTGAGAAAAAAAACAGCTGGAGCTTGTTAAGGTAATTACACAGGGGAAAGGATAATGTACTGGGAACTCCTCAGAACAATCTGATTTGTGGTGAGGGGAGAGAGATAAAAGCTCATTTAGGAACGACATGAACATGCTGCGGAGGTAGATGTTTATCAGTAAATATCTCCACTGAGATTAAGAAAAGCAGTAGCTTAATAAGTTAAGTACTTCCTGGTATGATTACTGTACTGGTAACTCCCAAAAGAATCTGGATTTGCTGAGGGAACAGAGAAAAAAGCTCATTTAGGACCTGCACTTACGAAGGGGGTAGGCAGCTGTATATCAGGGAGTAAACCTTCTGAGAATAAAAACAGCTGGAGGTTGTTAAGGTAATTACACAGGGAAAGGATAATGTACTGGGAACTCCTCAGAATAAATTGATTTGTGGTGAGGGGAGAGAGATAAAAGCTCATTTAGGAACGACATGAACATGCTGCGTAGGTAGCTGTTTATCACTAAATATCTCCACTGAGATTAGGAAAAGCAGTAGCTTAATAAATTAAGTACTTCCTGGTATGGTTACTGTACTGGTAACTCCCCAAAAGAATGTGGATTGTGGTGAGGGAACAGAGAATAAAGCTCATTTAGGACCTGCACTTACGAAGGGGGTAGGCAGCTGTATATCAGGGAGTAAACCTTCTGAGAATAAAAACAGCTGGAGCTTGTTAAGGTAATTACACAGGGGAAAGGATAATGTACTGGGAACTCCTCAGAAGAATCTGATTTGTGGTGACGGGAGAGAGATAAAAGCTCATTTAGGAAAGACATGAACATGCTGCGTAGGTAGCTGTTTATCAGTAAATATCTCCACTGAGATTAAGAAAAGCAGTAGCTTAATAAATTAAGTACTTCCTAGTATGGTTACTGTACTGGTAACTCCCCAAAAGAATCTGGATTTTGGTGAGGGAACAGAGAAAAAAGCTCATTTAGGACCTGCACGTACGAAGGGGTTAGGCAGCTGTATATCAGGGAGTAAACCTTCTGAGAATAAAAACAGCTGGAGCTTGTTAAGGTAATTACACAGGGGAAAGGATAATGTACTGGGAACTCCTCAGAAGAATCTGATTTGTGGTGAGGGGAGAGAGATAAAAGCTCATTTAGGAACGACATGAACATGCTGCGTAGGTAGCGGTTTATCACTAAATATCTCCACTGAGAATAAGAAAAGCAGTAGCTTAATAAATTAAGTACATCCTGGTATGGTTACTGTAAGGGTAACTCCCCAAAAGAATCGGGATTGTGGTGAGGGAACAGAGAATAAAGCTCATTAGGACCTGCACTTACGAAGGGGGTAGGCAGCTGTATATCAGGGAGTAAACCTTCTGAGAATAAAAACAGCTGGAGCTTGTTAAGGTAATTACACAGGGGAAAGGATAATACTGGGAACTCCTCAGAAGAATCTGATTTGTGGTGGGGGGAGAGAGATAAAATCTCATTTAGGAACGACATGAAAATGCTGCATACGTAGCTGTTTATCAGTAAATATCTCCACTGAGATTAAGAAAAGCAGTAGCTTAATAAATCAAGTACTTCCTGGTATGGATACTGTACTGGTAACTCCCCAAAAGAATCTGGATTGTGGTGAGGGAACAGAGAAAAAAGCTCATTTAGGAACGACATGAACATGCTGCGTAGGTAGCTGTTTTTCAGTAAATATCTCCACTGAGATTAAGAAAAGCAGTACCTTAATAAATTAAGAACTTCCTGGTATGGTTACTGTACTGGTAACTCCCCAAAAGAATCTGGATTGTGGTGAGGGAACAGAGAAAAAAGCTCAGTTAGGACCTGAACTTACGAAGGGGGTAGGCAGTTGTATATCAGGGATTATCGCTTCTGAGAATAAAAACAGCTGGAGCTTTTTAAGGTAATTACACAGGGGAAAGGATAATGTACTGGGAACTCCTCAGAAGAATCTGATTCGTGGTGAGGGGAGAGAGATAAAAGCTCATTAGGAACGACATGAACATGCTGCATACGTAGCTGTTTATCAGTAAATATCTCCACTGAGATTAAGAAAAGCAGTAGCTTAATAAATTAAGTACTTCCTGGTATGGATACTGTACTGGTAACTCCCCACAAGAATCTGGATTGTGGTGAGGGAACAGAGAAAAAAGCTCATTTAGGAACGACATGAACATGCTGCTTAGGTAGCTGCTTATCAGTAAATATCTCCACTGAGATTAAGAAAAGCAGTAGCTTAATAAATTAAGTACTTCCTGGTATGGTTACTGTACTGGTAACTCCCCAAAAGAATCTCGATATTTTTGAGGGAACAAAGAAAAAAGCTCATTTATGACCTGCACTTACGAAGGGGGTAGGCAGCTGTATATCAGGGAGTAAACCTTCTGAGAATAAAAACAGCTGGAGCTTGTTAAGGTAATTACACAGGGAGAGGATAATGTCCTGGGAACTCCTCAGAAGAATCTGATTTGTCGTGAGGGGAGAGAGATAAAAGCTCATTTAGGAACGACATGAACATGCTGCGTAGGTAGCTGTTTATCACTAAATATCTCCACTGAGATTAAGAAAAGCAGTAGCTTAATAAATTAAGTACTTCCTGGTATGGTTACGGTACTGGTAACTCCCCAAAAGAATGTGGATTGTGGTGAGGGAACAGAGAATAAAGCTCATTTAGGACCTGCACTTACGAAGGGGGTAGGCAGCTGTATATCAGGGAGTAAACCTTCTGAGAATAAAAACAGCTGGAGCTTGTTAAGGTAATTACACAGGGGAAAGGATAATGTACTGGGAACTCCTCAGAAGAATCTGATTTGTGGTGAGGGGAGAGAGATAAAAGCTCATTTAGGAACGACATGAACATGCTGCGTAGGTAGCTGTTTATCAGTAAATATCTCCACTGAGATTAAGAAAAGCAGTACCTTAATAAATTAAGTACTTCCTGGTATGGTTACTGTACTGGTAACTCCCCAAAAGAATGTGGATTGTGGTGAGGGAACAGAGAATAAAGCTCATTTGGGACCTGCACTTACGAAGGGGGTAGGCAGCTGTATATCAGGGAGTAAACCTTCTGAGAATAAAAATAGCTGGAGCTTGTTAAGGTAATTACACAGGGGAAAGGATAATGTACTGGGAACTCCTCAGAAGAATCTGATTTGTGGTGAGGGGAGAGAGATAAAATCTCATGTAGGAACGACATGATCATGCTGCATACTTAGCTGTTTATCAGTAAATATCTCCACTGAGATTAAGAAAAGCAGTAGCTTAATAAATTAAGTACTTCCTGGTATGGATACTGTACTGGTAACTCCCCAAAAGAATCTGGATTGTGGTGAGGGAACAGATAAAAAAGCTCATTTAGGAACGACATGAACATGCTGCGTAGGTAGCGGTTTATCACTAAATATCTCCACTGAGATTAAGAAAAGCAGTAGCTTAATAAATTAAGTACTTCCTGGTATGGTTACTGTACTGGTAACTCCCCAAAAGAATCGGGATTGTGGTGAGGGAAGAGAGAAAAAAGCTCACTTAGGACCTGCACTTACGAAGGGGGTAGGCAGATGTATATCAGGGAGTATCGCTTCTAAGAATAAAAACAGCTGGAGCTTGTTGAGGTAATAACACAGGGGAAAGGATAATGTACTGGGAACTCCTCAGAAGAATCTGATTCGTGGTGAGGGGAGAGAGATAAAAGCTCATTTAGGAACGACATGAAAATGCTGCATACGTAGCTGTTTATCAGTAAATATCTCCACTGAGATTAAGAAAAACAGTAGCTTAATAAATTAAGTACTTCCTGGTATGGATACTGTACTGGTAACTCCCCAAAAGAATCTGGATTGTGGTGAGGGAACAGAGAAAAAAGCTCATTTAGGAACGACATGAACATGCTGCGTATGTAGCTGCTTATCAGTAAATATCTCCACTGAGATTAAGAAAAGCAGTAGCTTAATAAATTAAGTACTTCCTGGTATGGTTACTGTACTGGTAACTCCCCAAAAGAATCTGGATTTTTGTGAGCGAACAGAGAAAAAAGCTCATTTAGGACCTGCACTTACGAAGGGGGTAGGCAGCTGTATATCAGGGAGTAAACCTTCCTAGAATAAAAACAGCTGGAGCTTGTTAAGGTAATTACACAGGGGAAAGGATAATGTCCTCGGAACTCCTCAGAAGAATCTGATTTTTCGTGAGGGGAGAGAGATAAAAGCTCATTTAGGAACGACATGAACATGCTGCGTAGGTAGCTGTTTATCAGTAAATATCTCCACTGAGATTAAGAAAAGCAGTAGCTTAATAAATTAAGTACTTCTTGGTATGGTTACTGTACTGGTAACTCCCCAAAAGAATGTGGATTGTGGTGAGGGAAGAGAGAATAAAGCTCATTTAGGACCTGCACTTACGAAGGGGGTAGGCAGCTGTATATCAGGGAGTAAACCTTCTGAGAATAAAAACAGCTGGAGCTTGTTAAGGTAATTACACAGGGGAAAGGATAATGTACTGGGAACTCCTCAGAAGAATCTGATTTATGGTGAGGGGAGAGAGATAAAATCTCATTTAGGAACGACATGAACATGCTGCATACGTTCCTGTTTATCAGTAAATATCTCCACTGAGATTAAGAAAAGCAGTAGCTTAATAAATCAAGTACTTCCTGGTATGGATACTGTACTGGTAACTCCCCAAAAGAATCTGGATTGTGGTGAGGGAACAGAGAAAAAAGCACATTTAGGAACGACATGAACATGCTGCGTAGGTAGCTGTTTATCAGTAAATATCTCCACTGAGATTAAGAAAAGCAGTAGCTTAATAAATTAAGAACTTCCTGGTATGGTTACTGTACTGGTAACTCCCCAAAAGAATCAGGATTGTGGTGAGGGAACAGAGAAAAAAGCTCATTTAGGACCTGCACTTACGAAGGGGTTAGGCAGCTGTATATCAGGGATTATCGCTTCTGAGAGTAAAAACAGCTGGAGCTTGTTAAGGTAATTACACAGGGGAAAGGATAATGTACTGGGAACTCCTCAGAAGAATCTGATTCGTGGTGAGGGGAGAGAGATAAAAGCTCATTTAGGAACGACATGAACATGCTGCATACGTAGCTGTTTATCAGTAAATATCGCCACTGAGATTAAGAAAAGCAGTAGCTTAATAAATTAAGTACTTCCTGGTATGGATACTGTACTGGTAACTCCCCAAAGAATCTGGATTGTGGTGAGGGAACAGAGAAAAAAGCTCATTTAGGAACGACATGAACATGCTGCGTAGGTAGCTGTTTATCAGTAAATATCTCCACTGAGATTAAGAAAAGCAGTAGCTTAATAAATTAAGTACTTCCTGGTATGGATACTGTACTGTTAACTCCCCAAAAGAATCTGGATTGTGGTGAGGGAACAGAGAAAAAAGCTCATTTAGAAACGACATGAACATGCTGCGTAGGTAGCTGTTTATCAGTAAATATCTCCACTGAGATTAAGAAAAGCAGTAGCTTAATAAATTAAGAACTTCCTGGTATGGTTACTGTACTGGTAACTCCCCAAAGAATCTGGTTGTGGTGAGGGAACAGAGAAAAAAGCTCATTTAGGACCTGCACTTACGAAGGGGGTAGGCAGCTGTATATCAGGGCTGAGAATAAAAACAGCTGGAGCTTGTTAAGGTAATTACACACAGGAAAGGATAATGTACTGGGAACTCCTCAGAAGAATCTGATTTGTGGTGAGGGGAGAGAGATAAAAGCTTATTTAGGAACGACATGAACATGCTGCGTAGGTAGCTGTTTATCAGTAAATATCTCCACTGAGATTAAGAAAAGCAGTAGCTTAATAAATTAAGTACTTCCTGGTATGGTTACTTTACTGGTAACTCCCCAAAAGAATCTGGATTGTGGTGAGGGAACAGAGAAAAAAGCTCATTTAGGACCTGCACTTACGAAGGGGGTAGGCAGCTGTATATCAGGGAGTAAACCTTCTGAGAATAAAAACAGCTGTAGCTTGTTAAGGTAATTACCCAGGGGAAAGGATAATGTACTGGGAACTCCTCAGAAGAATCTGATTTGTGGTGAGGGGAGAGAGATAAAAGCTCATTTAGGAACGACATGAACATGCTGCGTAGGTAGCTGTTTATCAGTAAATATCTCCACTGAGATTAAGAAAAGCAGTAGCTTAATAAATTAAGTACTTCCTGGTATGGTTACTGTACTGATAACTCCCCAAAAGAATCTGGATTGTGGCGAGGGAACAGAGAAAAAAGCTCATTTAGGACCTGCACTTACGAAGGGGGTAGGCAGCTGTATATCAGGGAGTAAACCTTCTGAGAATAAAAACAGCTGGAGCTTGTTAAGGTAATTACACAGGGGAAAGGATAATGTACTGGGAACTCCTCAGAAGAATCTGATTTGTGGTGAGGGGAGAGAGATAAAAGCTCATTTAGGAACGACATGAACATGCTGCGTAGGTAGCGGTTTATCACTAAATATCTCCACTGAGAATAAGAAAAGCAGAAGCTTAATAAATTAAGTACTTCCTGGTATGGTTACTGTACTGGTAACTCCCCAAAAGAATCGGGATTGTGGTGAGGGAAGAGAGAAAAAAGCTCACTTAGGACCTGCACTTACGAAGGGGGTAGGCAGCTGTATATCAGGGAGTATCGCTTCTGAGAATAAAAACAGCTGGCGCTTGTTAAGGTACTTACACAGGGGAAAGGATAATGTACTGGGAACTCCTCAGAAGAATCTGATTCGTGGTGAGGGGAGAGAGATAAAAGCTCATTTAGGAACGACATGAAAATGCTGCATACGTAGCTGTTTATCAGTAAATATCTCCACTGAGATTAAGAAAAGCAGTAGCTTAATAAATTAAGTACTTCCTGGTATGGATACTGTACTGGTAACTCCCCAAAAGAATCTGGATTGTGGTGAGGGAACAGAGAAAAAAGCTCATTTAGGAACGACATGAACATGCTGCGTAGGTAGCTGCTTATCAGTAAATATGTCCACTGAGATTAAGAAAAGCAGTAGCTTAATAAATTAAGTACTTCCTGGTATGGTTACTGTACTGGTAACTCCCCAAAAGAATCTGGATTTTTGTGAGGGAACAGAGAAAAAAGCTCATTTAGGACCTGCACTTACGAAGGGGGTAGGCAGCTGTATATCAGGGAGTAAACCTTCTGAGAATAAAAACAGCTGGAGCTTGTTAAGGTAATTACACAGGGGAAAGGATAATGTCCTCGGAACTCCTCAGAAGAATCTGATTTGTCGTGAGGGGAGAGAGATAAAAGCTCATTTAGGAACGACATGAACATGCTGCGTAGGTAGCTGTTTATCACTAAATATCTCCACTGAGATTAAGAAAAGCAGTAGCTTAATAAATTAAGTACTTCCTGGTATGGTTACTGTACTGGTAACTCCCCAAAAGAATGTGGATTGTGGTGAGGGAACAGAGAATAAAGCTCATTTAGGACCTGCACTTACGAAGGGGGTAGGCAGCTGTATATCAGGGAGTAAACCTTCTGAGAATAAAAACAGCTGGAGCTTGTTAAGGTAATTACACAGGGGAAAGGATAATGTACTGGGAACTCCTCAGAAGAATCTGATTTGTGGTGAGGGGAGAGAGATAAAATCTCATTTAGGAACGACATGAACATGCTGCATACGTTCCTGTTTATCAGTAAATATCTCCACTGAGATTAAGAAAAGCAGTAGCTTTATAAATCAAGTACTTCCTGGTATGGATACTGTACTGGTAACTCCCCAAAAGAATCTGGATTGTGGTGAGGGAACAGAGAAAAAAGCTCATTTAGGAACGACATGAACATGCTGCGTAGGTAGCTGTTTATCAGTAAATATCTCCACTGAGATTAAGAAAAGCAGTAGCTTAATAAATTAAGAACTTCCTGGTATGGTTTCTGTACTGGTAACTCCCCAAAAGAATCTGGATTGTGGTGAGGGAACAGAGAAAAAAGCTCATTTAGGAACGACATGAACATGCTGCGTAGGTAGCTGCTTATCAGTAAATATCTCCATTGAGATTAAGAAAAGCACTAGCTTAATAAATTAAGTACTTCCTGGTATGGTTACTGTACTGATAACTCCCCAAAAGAATCTGGATTGTGGTGAGGGAACAGAGAAAAAAGCTCATTTAGGACCTGCACTTACGAAGGGGGTAGGCAGCTGTATATCAGGGAGTAAACCTTCTGAGAATAAAAACAGCTGGAGCTTGTTAAGGTAATTACACAGGGGAAAGGATAATGTACTGGTAACTCCCCAAAGAATCTGGTTGTGGTGAGGGAACAGAGAAAAAAGCTCATTTAGGACCTGCACTTACGAAGGGGGTAGGCAGCTGTATATCAGGGCTGAGAATAAAAACAGCTGGAGCTTTTTAAGGTAATTACACACAGGAAGGATAATGTACTGGGAACTCCTCAGAAGAATCTGATTTGTGGTGAGGGGAGAGAGATAAAAGCTTATTTAGGAACGACATGAACATGCTGCGTAGGTAGCTGTTTATCAGTAAATATCTCCACTGAGATTAAGAAAAGCAGTAGCTTAATAAATTAAGTACTTCCTGGTATGGTTACTTTACTGGTAACTCCCCAAAAGAATCTGGATTGTGGTGAGGGAACAGAGAAAAAAGCTCATTTAGGACCTGCACTTACGAAGGGGGTAGGCAGCTGTATATCAGGGAGTAAACCTTCTGAGAATAAAAACAGCTGGAGCTTGTTAAGGTAATTACAGAGGGGAAAGGATAATGTACTGGGAACTCCTCAGAAGAATCTGATTTGTGGTGAGGGGAGAGAGATAAAAGCTCATATAGGAACGACATGAACATGCTGCATACGTTCCTGTTTATCAGTAAATATCTCCACTGAGATTAAGAAAAGCAGTAGCTTAATAAATCAAGTACTTCCTGGTATGGATACTGTACTGCTAACTCCCCAAAAGAATCTGGATTGTGGTGAGGGAACAGAGAAAAAAGCTCATTTAGGAACGACATGAACATGCTGCGTAGGTAGCTGTTTATCAGTGAGATTACGAAAAGCAGTAGCTTAATAAATTAAGTACTTCCTGGAATGGATACTGTACTGTTAACTCCCCAAAAGAATCTGGATTGTGGTGAGGGAACAGAGAAAAAAGCTCATTTAGGAACGACATGAACATGCTGCGTAGGTAGCTGTTTATCAGTAAATATCTCCACTGAGATTAAGAAAAGCAGTAGCTTAATAAATTAAGTACTTCCTGGTATGGTTACTGTACTGGTAACTCCCCAAAGAATCTGGTTGTGCTCAGGGAACAGAGAAAAAAGCTCATTTAGGACCTGCACTTACGAAGGGGGTAGGCAGCTGTATATCAGGGCTGAGAATAAAAACAGCTGGAGCTTGTTAAGGTAATTACAGAGGGGAAAGGATAATGTACTGGGAACTCCTCAGAAGAATCTGATTTGTGGTGAGGGGAGAGAGATAAAAGCTTATTTAAGAACGACATGAACATGCTGCGTAGGTAGCTGTTTATCAGTAAATATCTCCACTGAGATTAAGAAAAGCAGTAGCTTAATAAATTAAGTACTTCCTGGTATGGTTACTTTACTGGTAACTCCCCAAAAGAATCTGGATTGTGGTGAGGGAACAGAGAAAAAAGCTCATTTAGGACCTGCACTTACGAAGGGGGTAGGCAGCTGTTTATCAGGGAGTAAACCTTCTGAGAATAAAAACAGCTGGAGCTTGTTAAGGTAATTACACAGGGGAAAGGATAATGTACTGGGAACTCCTCAGAAGAATCTGATTTGTGGTGAGGGGAGAGAGATAAAAGCTCATTTAGGAACGACATGAACATGCTGCGTAGGTAGCTGTTTATCAGTAAATATCTCCACTGAGATTAAGAAAAGCAGTAGCTTAATAAATTAAGTACTTCCTGGTATGTTTACTGTACTGATAACTCCCCAAAAGAATCTGGATTGTGGTGAGGGAACAGAGAAAAAAGCTCATTTAGGACCTGCACTTACGAAGGGGGTAGGCAGCTGTATATCAGGGAGTAAACCTTCTGAGAATAAAAACAGCTGGAGCTTGTTAAGGTAATTACACAGGGGAAAGGATAATGTACTGGGAACTCCTCAGAAGAATCTGATTTGTGGTGAGGGGAGAGAGATAAAAGCTCATTTAGGAACGACATGAACATGCTGCGTAGGTAGCGGTTTATCACTAAATATCTCCACTGAGAATAAGAAAAGCAGTAGCTTAATAAATTAAGTACTTCCTGGTATGGATACTGTACTGGTAACTCCCCAAAAGAATCTGGATTGTGGTGAGGGAACAGAGAAAAAAGCTCATTTAGGAACGACAAGAACATGCTGCGTAGGTAGCTGCTTATCAGTAAATATCTCCACTGAGATTAAGAAAAGCAGTAGCTTAATAAATTAAGTACTTCCTGGTATGGTTACTGTACTGGTAACTCCCCAAAAGAATCTGAATTTTTGTGAGGGAACAGAGAAAAAAGCTCATTTAGGACCTGCACTTACGAAGGGGGTAGGCAGCTGTATATCAGGGAGTAAACCTTCTGAGAATAAAAACAGCTGGAGCTTGTTTAGGTAATTACACAGGGGAAAGGATAATGTCCTCGGAACTCCTCAGAAGAATCTGATTTGTCGTGAGGGGAGAGAGATAAAAGCTCATTTAGGAACGACATGAATATGCTGCGTAGGTAGCTGTTTATCACTAAATATCTCCACTGAGATTAAGAAAAGCAGTAGCTTAATAAATTAAGTACTTCCTGGTATGGTTACTGTACTGGTAACTCCCCAAAAGAATGTGGATTGTGGTGAGGGAACAGAGAATAAAGCTCATTTAGGACCTGCACTTACGAAGGGGGTAGGCAGCTGTATATCAGGGAGTAAACCTTCTGAGAATAAAAACAGCTGGAGCTTGCTAAGGTAATTACACAGGGGAAAGGATAATGTACTGGGAACTCCTCAGAAGAATCTGATTTGTGGTGAGGGGAGAGAGATAAAATCTCATTTAGGAACGACATGAACATGCTGCATACGTTCCTGTTTATCAGTAAATATCTCCACTGAGATTAAGAAAAGCAGTAGCTTTATAAATCAAGTACTTCCTGGTATGGATACTGTACTGGTAACTCCCCAAAAGAATCTGGATTGTGGTGAGGGAACAGAGAAAAAAGCTCATTTAGGAACGACATGAACATGCTGCGTAGGTAGCTGTTTATCAGTAAATATCTCCACTGAGATTAAGAAAAGCAGTAGCTTAATAAATTAAGAACTTCCTGGTATGGTTTCTGTACTGGTAACTCCCCAAAAGAATCTGGATTGTGGTGAGGGAACAGAGAAAAAAGCTCATTTAGGACCTGCACTTACGAAGGGGTTAGGCAGCTGTATATCTGGGATTATCGCTTCTGATAATAAAAACAGCTGGAGCTTGTTAAGGTAATTACACAGGGGAAAGGATAATGTACTGGGAACTCCTCAGAAGAATCTGATTCGTGGTGAGGGGAGAGAGATAAAAGCTCATTTAGGAACGACATGAACATGCTGCATACGTAGCTGTTTATCAGTAAATATCGCCACTGAGATTAAGAAAAGCAGTAGCTTAATAAATTAAGTACTTCCTGGTATGGATACTGTACTGGTAACTCCCCAAAAGAATCTGGATTGTGGTGAGGGAACAGAGAAAAAAGCTCATTTAGGAACGACATGAACATGCTGCGTAGGTAGCTGTTTATCAGTAAATATCTCCACTGAGATTAAGAAAAGCAGTAGCTTAATAAATTAAGAACTTCCTGGTATGGTTTCTGTACTGGTAACTCCCCAAAAGAATCTGGATTGTGGTGAGGGAACAGAGAAAAAAGCTCATTTAGGAACGACATGAACATGCTGCGTAGGTAGCTGTTTATCAGTAAATATCTCCACTGAGATTAAGAAAAGCACTAGCTTAATAAATTAAGTACTTCCTGGTATGGTTACTGTACTGATAACTCCCCAAAAGAATCTGGATTGTGGTGAGGGAACAGAGAAAAAAGCTCATTTAGGACCTGCACTTACGAAGGGGGTAGGCAGCTGTATATCAGGGAGTAAACCTTCTGAGAATAAAAACAGCTGGAGCTTGTTAAGGTAATTACACAGGGGAAAGGATAATGTACTGGTAACTCCCCAAAGAATCTGGTTGTGGTGAGGGAACAGAGAAAAAAGCTCATTTAGGACCTGCACTTACGAAGGGGGTAGGCAGCTGTATATCAGGGCTGAGAATAAAAACAGCTGGAGCTTTTTAAGGTAATTACACACAGGAAGGATAATGTACTGGGAACTCCTCAGAAGAATCTGATTTGTGGTGAGGGGAGAGAGATAAAAGCTTATTTAGGAACGACATGAACATGCTGCGTAGGTAGCTGTTTATCAGTAAATATCTCCACTGAGATTAAGAAAAGCAGTAGCTTAATAAATTAAGTACTTCCTGGTATGGTTACTTTACTGGTAACTCCCCAAAAGAATCTGGATTGTGGTGAGGGAACAGAGAAAAAAGCTCATTTAGGACCTGCACTTACGAAGGGGGTAGGCAGCTGTATATCAGGGAGTAAACCTTCTGAGAATAAAAACAGCTGGAGCTTGTTAAGGTAATTACAGAGGGGAAAGGATAATGTACTGGGAACTCCTCAGAAGAATCTGATTTGTGGTGAGGGGAGAGAGATAAAAGCTCATATAGGAACGACATGAACATGCTGCATACGTTCCTGTTTATCAGTAAATATCTCCACTGAGATTAAGAAAAGCAGTAGCTTAATAAATCAAGTACTTCCTGGTATGGATACTGTACTGCTAACTCCCCAAAAGAATCTGGATTGTGGTGAGGGAACAGAGAAAAAAGCTCATTTAGGAACGACATGAACATGCTGCGTAGGTAGCTGTTTATCAGTGAGATTACGAAAAGCAGTAGCTTAATAAATTAAGTACTTCCTGGAATGGATACTGTACTGTTAACTCCCCAAAAGAATCTGGATTGTGGTGAGGGAACAGAGAAAAAAGCTCATTTAGGAACGACATGAACATGCTGCGTAGGTAGCTGTTTATCAGTAAATATCTCCACTGAGATTAAGAAAAGCAGTAGCTTAATAAATTAAGTACTTCCTGGTATGGTTACTGTACTGGTAACTCCCCAAAGAATCTGGTTGTGCTCAGGGAACAGAGAAAAAAGCTCATTTAGGACCTGCACTTACGAAGGGGGTAGGCAGCTGTATATCAGGGCTGAGAATAAAAACAGCTGGAGCTTGTTAAGGTAATTACAGAGGGGAAAGGATAATGTACTGGGAACTCCTCAGAAGAATCTGATTTGTGGTGAGGGGAGAGAGATAAAAGCTTATTTAAGAACGACATGAACATGCTGCGTAGGTAGCTGTTTATCAGTAAATATCTCCACTGAGATTAAGAAAAGCAGTAGCTTAATAAATTAAGTACTTCCTGGTATGGTTACTTTACTGGTAACTCCCCAAAAGAATCTGGATTGTGGTGAGGGAACAGAGAAAAAAGCTCATTTAGGACCTGCACTTACGAAGGGGGTAGGCAGCTGTTTATCAGGGAGTAAACCTTCTGAGAATAAAAACAGCTGGAGCTTGTTAAGGTAATTACACAGGGGAAAGGATAATGTACTGGGAACTCCTCAGAAGAATCTGATTTGTGGTGAGGGGAGAGAGATAAAAGCTCATTTAGGAACGACATGAACATGCTGCGTAGGTAGCTGTTTATCAGTAAATATCTCCACTGAGATTAAGAAAAGCAGTAGCTTAATAAATTAAGTACTTCCTGGTATGTTTACTGTACTGATAACTCCCCAAAAGAATCTGGATTGTGGTGAGGGAACAGAGAAAAAAGCTCATTTAGGACCTGCACTTACGAAGGGGGTAGGCAGCTGTATATCAAGGCTGAGAATAAAAACAGCTGGAGCTTGTTAAGGTAATTACACACAGGAAAGGATAATGTACTGGGTACTCCTCAGAAGAATCTGATTTGTGGTGAGGGGAGAGAGATAAGAGCTTATTTAGGAACGACATGAACATGCTGCGTAGGTAGCTGTTTATCAGTAAATATCTCCACGGAGATTAAGAAAAGCAGTAGCTAAATAAATTAAGTTCTTCCTGGTATGGATACTGTACTGGTAACTCCCCAAAAGAATCTGGATTGTGGTGAGGGAACAGAGAAAAAAGCTCATTTAGGAACGACATGAACATGCTGCGTAGGTAGCTGCTTATCAGTAAATATCTCCACTGAGATTAAGAAAAGCAGTACCTTAATAAATTAGGTACTTCCTGGTATGGTTACTGTACTGGTAACTCCCCAAAAGAATCTGGATTTTTGTGAGGGAACAGAGAAAAAAGCTCATTTATGACCTGCACTTACGAAGGTGGTAGGCAGCTGTATATCAGGGAGTAAACCTTCTGAGAATAAAAACAGCTGGAGCTTGTTAAGGTAATTACACAGGGGAAAGGATAATGTCCTCGGAACTCCTCAGAAGAATCTGATTTGTGGTGAGGGGAGAGAGATAAAAGCTCATTTAGGAACGACATGAACATGCTGCGTAGGTAGCTGTTTATCACTAAATATCTCCACTGAGATTAGGAAAAGCAGTAGCTTAATAAATTAAGTACTTCCTGGTATGGTTACTGTACTGGTAACTCCCCAAAAGAATGTGGATTGTGGTGAGGGAACAGAGAATAAAGCTCATTTAGGACCTGCACTTACGAAGGGGGTAGGCAGCTGTATATCAGGGAGTAAACCTTCTGAGAATAAAAACAGCTGGAGCTTGCTAAGGTAATTACACAGGGGAAAGGATAATGTACTGGGAACTCCTCAGAAGAATCTGATTTGTGGTGAGGGGAGAGAGATAAAATCTCATTTAGGAACGACATGAACATGCTGCATACGTTCCTGTTTATCAGTAAATATCTCCACTGAGATTAAGAAAAGCAGTAGCTTTATAAATCAAGTACTTCCTGGTATGGATACTGTACTGGTAACTCCCCAAAAGAATCTGGATTGTGGTGAGGGAACAGAGAAAAAAGCTCATTTAGGAACGACATGAACATGCTGCGTAGGTAGCTGTTTATCAGTAAATATCTCCACTGAGATTAAGAAAAGCAGTAGCTTAATAAATTAAGAACTTCCTGGTATGGTTACTGTACTGGTAACTCCCCAAAAGAATCTGGATTGTGGTGAGGGAACAGAGAAAAAAGCTCATTTAGGACCTGCACTTACGAAGGGGGTAGGCAGCTGTATATCTGGGATTATCGCTTCTGAGAATAAAAACAGCTGAAGCTTGTTAAGGTAATTACACAGGGGAAAGGATAATGTACTGGGAACTCCTCAGAAGAATCTGATTCGTGGTGAGGGGAGAGAGATAAAAGCTCATTTAGGAACGACATGAACATGCTGCATACGTAGCTGTTTATCAGTAAATATCGCCACTGAGATTAAGAAAAGCAGTAGCTTAATAAATTAAGTACTTCCTGGTATGGATACTGTACTGGTAACTCCCCAAAAGAATCTGGATTGTGGTGAGGGAACAGAGAAAAAAGCTCATTTAGGAACGACATGAACATGCTGCGTAGGTAGCTGCTTATCAGTAAATATCTCCACTGAGATTAAGAAAAGCACTAGCTTAATAAATTAAGTACTTCCTGGTATGGTTACTGTACTGATAACTCCCCAAAAGAATCTGGATTGTGGTGAGGGAACAGAGAAAAAAGCTCATTTAGGACCTGCACTTACGAAGGGGGTAGGCAGCTGTATATCAGGGAGTAAACCTTCTGAGAATAAAAACAGCTGGAGCTTGTTAAGGTAATTACACAGGGGAAAGGATAATGTACTGGTAACTCCCCAAAGAATCTGGTTGTGGTGAGGGAACAGAGAAAAATGCTCATTTAGGACCTGCAATTACGAAGGGGGTAGGCAGCTGTATATCAGGGCTGAGAATAAAAACAGCTGGAGCTATTTAAGGTAATTACACACAGGAAGGATAATGTACTGGGAACTCCTCAGAAGAATCTGATTTGTGGTGAGGGGATAGAGATAAAAGCTTATTTAGGAACGACATGAACATGCTGCGTAGGTAGCTGTTTATCAGTAAATATCTCCACTGAGATTAAGAAAAGCAGTAGCTTAATAAATTAAGTACTTCCAGGTATGGTTACTTTACTGGTAACTCCCCAAAAGAATCTGGATTGTGGTGAGGGAACAGAGAAAAAAGCTCATTTAGGACCTGCACTTACGAAGGGGGTAGGCAGCTGTATATCAGGGAGTAAACCTTCTGAGAATAAAAACAGCTGGAGCTTGTTAAGGTAATTACAGAGGGGAAAGGATAATGTACTGGGAACTCCTCAGAAGAATCTGATTTGTGGTGAGGGGAGAGAGATAAAAGCTCATTTAGGAACGACATGAACATGCTGCATACGTTCCTGTTTATCAGTAAATATCTCCACTGAGATTAAGAAAAGCAGTAGCTTAATAAATCAAGTACTTCCTGGTATGGATACTGTACTGGTAACTCCCCAAAAGAATCTGGATTGTGGTGAGGGAACAGAGAAAAAAGCTCATTTAGGAACGACATGAACATGCTGCGTAGGTAGCTGCTTATCAGTAAATATCTCCACTGAGATTAAGAAAAGCAGTAGCTTAATAAATTAAGTACTTCCTGGTATGGTTACTGTACTGGTAACTCCCCAAAAGAATCTGGATTTTTGTGAGGGAACAGAGAAAAAAGCTCATTTAGGACCTGCACTTACGAAGGGGGTAGGCAGCTGTATATCAGGGAGTAAACCTTCTGAGAATAAAAACAGCTGGAGCTTGTTAAGGTAATTACACAGGGGAAAGGATAATGTCCTCGGAACTCCTCAGAAGAATCTGATTTGTCGTGAGGGGAGAGAGATAAAAGCTCATTTAGGAACGACATGAACATGCTGCGTAGGTAGCTGTTTATCACTAAATATCTCCACTGAGATTAAGAAAAGCAGTAGCTTAATAAATTAAGTACTTCCTGGTATGGTTACTGTACTGGTAACTCCCCAAAAGAATGTGGATTGTGGTGAGGGAACAGAGAATAAAGCTCATTTAGGACCTGCACTTACGAAGGGGGTAGGCAGCTGTATATCAGGGAGTAAACCTTCTGAGAATAAAAACAGCTGGAGCTTGTTAAGGTAATTACACAGGGGAAAGGATAATGTACTGGGAACTCCTCAGAAGAATCTGATTTGTGGTGAGGGTAGAGAGATAAAATCTCATTTAGGAACGACATGAACATGCTGCATACGTTCCTGTTTATCAGTAAATATCTCCACTGAGATTAAGAAAAGCAGTAGCTTTATAAATCAAGTACTTCCTGGTATGGATACTGTACTGGTAACTCCGCAAAAGAATCTGGATTGTGGTGAGGGAACAGAGAAAAAAGCTCATTTAGGAACGACATGAACATGCTGCGTAGGTAGCTGCTTATCAGTAAATATCTCCACTGAGATAAAGAAAAGCACTAGCTTAATAAATTAAGTACTTCCTGGTTTGGTTACTGTACTGATAACTCCCAAAAAGAATCTGGATTGTGGTGAGGGAACAGAGAAAAAAGCTCATTTAGGACCTGCACTTACGAAGGGGGTAGGCAGCTGTATATCAGGGAGTAAACCTTCTGAGAATAAAAACAGCTGGAGCTTGTTAAGGTAATTACACAGGGGAAAGGATAATGTACTGGTAACTCCCCAAAGAATCTGGTTGTGGTGAGGGAACAGAGAAAAAAGCTCATTTAGGACCTACACTTACGAAGGGGGTAGGCAGCTGTATATCAGGGCTGAGAATAAAAACAGCTGGAGCTTTTTAAGGTAATTACACACAGGAAGGATAATGTACTGGGAACTCCTCAGAAGAATCTGATTTGTGGTGAGGGGAGAGAGATAAAAGCTTATTTAGGAACGACATGAACATGCTGCTTAGGTAGCTGTTTATCAGTAAATATCTCCACTGAGATTAAGAAAAGCAGTAGCTTAATAAATTAAGTACTTCCTGGTATGGTTACTTTACTGGTAACTCCCCAAAAGAATCTGGATTGTGGTGAGGGAACAGAGAAAAAAGCTCATTTAGGACCTGCACTTACGAAGGGGGTAGGCAGCTGTATATCAGGGAGTAAACCTTCTGAGAATAAAAACAGCTGGAGCTTGTTAAGGTAATTACAGAGGGGAAAGGATAATGTACTGGGAACTCCTCAGAAGAATCTGATTTGTGGTTAGGGGAGAGAGATAAAAGCTCATTTAGGAACGACATGAACATGCTGCACACGTTCCTGTTTATCAGTAAATATCTCCACTGAGATTAAGAAAAGCAGTAGCTTAATAAATCAAGTACTTCCTGGTATGGATACTGTACTGGTAACTCCCCAAAAGAATCTGGATTGTGGTGAGGGAACAGAGAAAAAAGCTCATTTAGGAACGACATGAACATGCTGCGTAGGTAGCTGTTTATCAGTAAATATCTCCACTGATATTAAGAAAAGCAGTAGCTTAATAAATTAAGTACTTCCTGGTATGGATACTGTACTGTTAACTCCCCAAAAGAATCTGGATTGTGGTGAGGGAACAGAGAAAAAAGCTCATTTAGGAACGACATGAACATGCTGCGTAGGTAGCTGTTTATCAGTAAATATCTCCACTGAGATTAAGAAAAGCAGTAGCTTAATAAATTAAGTACTTCCTGGTATGGTTACTGTACTGGTAACTCCCCAAAGAATCTGGTTGTGGTGAGGGAACAGAGAAAAAAGCTCATTTAGGACCTGCACTTACGAAGGGGGTAGGCAGCTGTATATCAGGGCTGAGAATAAAAACAGCTGGAGCTTGTTAAGGTAATTATACACAGGAAAGGATAATGTACTGGGAACTCCTCAGAAGAATCTCATTTGTGGTGAGGGGAGAGAGATAAAAGCTCATTTAGGAACGACATGAACATGCTGCGTAGGTTGCTGTTTATCAGTAAATATCTCCACTGAGATTAAGAAAAGCAGTAGCTTAATAAATTAAGTACTTCCTGGTATGGATACTTTACTGGAAACTGCCCAAAAGAATCTGGATTGTGGTGAGGGAACAGAGAAAAAAGCTCATTGAGGACCTGCACTTACGAAGGGGGTAGGCAGCTGTATATCAGGGAGTAAACCTTCTGAGAATAAAAACAGCTGGAGCTTGTTAAGGTAATTACACAGGGGAAAGGATAATGTACTGGGAACTCCTCAGAAGAATCTGATTTGTGGTGAGGGGAGAGAGATAAAAGCTCATTTAGGAACGACATGAACATGCTGCGTAGGTAGCTGTTTATCAGTAAATATCTCCACTGAGATTAAGAAAAGCAGTAGCTTAATAAATTAAGTACTTCCTGGTATGGTTACTGTACTGATAACTCCCCAAAAGAATCTGGATTGTGGTGAGGGAACAGAGAAAAAAACTCATTTAGGACCTGCACTTACGAAGGGGGTAGGCAGCTGTATATCAGGGAGTAAACCTTCTGAGAATAAAAACAGCTGGAGCTTGTTAAGGTAATTACCCAGGGGAAAGGATAATGTACTGGGAACTCCTCAGAAGAATCTGATTTGTGGTGAGGGGAGAGAGATAAAAGCTCATTTAAGAACGACATGAACATGCTGCGTAGGTAGCGGTTTATCACTAAATATCTCCACTGAGAATAAGAAAAGCAGTAGCTTAATAAATCAAGTACTTCCTGGTATGGATACTGTACTGGTAACTCCCCAAAAGAATCTGGATTGTGGTGAGGGAACAGAGAAAAAAGCTCATTTAGGAACGACATGAACATGCTGCGTAGGTAGCTGTTTATCAGTAAATATCTCCACTGAGATTAAGAAAAGCAGTAGCTTAATAAATTAAGTACTTCCTGGTATGGTTACTGTACTGGTAACTCCCCAAAGAATCTGGTTGTGGTGAGGGAACAGAGAAAAAAGCTCATTTAGGACCTGCACTTACGAAGGGGGTAGGCAGCTGTATATCAGGGCTGAGAATAAAAACAGCTGGAGCTTGTTAAGGTAATTATACACAGGAAAGGATAATGTACTGGGAACTCCTCAGAAGAATCTCATTTGTGGTGAGGGGATAGAGATAAAAGCTTATTTAGGAACGACATGAACATGCTGCGTAGGTAGCTGTTTATCAGTAAATATCTCCACTGAGATTAAGAAAAGCAGTAGCTTAATAAATTAAGTACTTCCTGGTATGGTTACTTTACTGGTAACTGCCCAAAAGAATCTGGATTGTGGTGAGGGAACAGAGAAAAAAGCTCATTTAGGACCTGCACTTACGAAGGGGGTAGGCAGCTGTATATCAGGGAGTAAACCTTCTGAGAATAAAAACAGCTGGAGCTTGTTAAGGTAATTACACAGGGGAAAGGATAATGTACTGGGAACTCCTCAGAAGAATCTGATTTGTGGTGAGGGGAGAGAGATAAAAGCTCATTTAGGAACGACATGAACATGCTGCGTAGGTAGCGGTTTATCACTAAATATCTCCACTGAGAATAACAAAAGCAGTAGCTTAATAAATTAAGTACTTCCTGGTATGGTTACTGTACTGGTAACTCCCCAAAAGAATCGGGATTGTGGTGAGGGAAGAGAGAAAAAAGCTCACTTAGGACCTGCACTTACGAAGGGGGTAGGCAGCTGTATATCAGGGAGTATCGCTTCTGAGAATAAAAACAGCTGGAGCTTGTTAAGGTAATTACACAGGGGAAAGGATAATGTACTGGGAACTCCTCAGAAGAATCTGATTCGTGGTGAGGGGAGAGAGATAAAAGCTCATTTAGGAACGACATGAAAATGCTGCATACGTAGCTGTTTATCAGTAAATATCTCCACTGAGATTAAGAAAAGCAGTAGCTTAATAAATTAAGTACTTCCTGGTATGGTTACTGTACTGGTAACTCCCCAAAAGAATCTGGATTGTGGTGAGGGAACAGAGAAAAAAGCTCATTTAGGAACGACATGAACATGCTGCGTAGGTAGCTGTTTATCAGTAAATATCTCCACTGAGATTAAGAAAAGCAGTAGCTTAATAAATTAAGAACTTCCTTGTATGGTTTCTGTACTGGTAACTCCCCAAAAGAATCTGGATTGTGGTGAGGGAACAGAGAAAAAAGCTCATTTAGGAACGACATTAACATGCTGCGTAGGTAGCTGCTTATCAGTAAATATCTCCACTGAGATTAAGAAAAGCACTAGCTTAATAAATTAAGTACTTCCTGGTATGGTTACTGTACTGATAACTCCCCAAAAGAATCTGGATTGTGGTGAGGGAACAGAGAAAAAAGCTCATTTAGGACCTGCACTTACGAAGGGGGTAGGCAGCTGTATATCAGGGAGTAAACCTTCTGAGAATAAAAACAGCTGGAGCTTGTTAAGGTAATTACACAGGGGAAAGGATAATGTACTGGTAACTCCCCAAAGAATCTGGTTGTGGTGAGGGAACAGAGAAAAAAGCTCATTTAGGACCTGCACTTACGAAGGGGCTAGGCAGCTGTATATCAGGGCTGAGAATAAAAACAGCTGGAGCTTTTTAAGGTAATTACACACAGGAAGGATAATGTACTGGGAACTCCTCAGAAGAATCTGATTTGTGGTGAGGGGAGAGAGATAAAAGCTTATTTAGGAACGACATGAACATGCTGCGTAGGTAGCTGTTTATCAGTAAATGTCTCCACTGAGATTAAGAAAAGCAGTAGCTTAATAAGTTAAGTACTTCCTGGTATGGTTACTTTACTGGTAACTCCCCAAAAGAATCTGGATTGTGGTGAGGGAACAGAGAAAAAAGCTCATTTAGGACCTGCACTTACGAAGGGGGTAGGCAGCTGTATATCAGGGAGTAAACCTTCTGAGAATAAATACAGCTGGAGCTTGTTAAGGTAATTACAGAGGGGAAAGGATAATGTACTGGGAACTCCTCAGAAGAATCTGATTTGTGGTGTGGGGAGAGAGATAAAAGCTCATTTAGGAACGACATGAACATGCTGCATACGTTCCTGTTTATCAGTAAATATCTCCACTGAGATTAAGAAAAGCAGTAGCTTAATAAATCAAGTACTTCCTGGTATGGATACTGTACTGGTAACTCCCCAAAAGAATCTGGATTGTGGTGAGGGAACAGAGAAAAAAGCTCATTTAGGAACGACATGAACATGCTGCGTAGGTAGCTGTTTATCAGTAAATATCTCCACTGAGATTAAGAAAAGCAGTAGCTTAATAAATTAAGTACTTCCTGGTATGGTTACTTTACTGGTAACTGCCCAAAAGAATCTGGATTGTGGTGAGGGAACAGAGAAAAAAGCTCATTTAGGACCTGCACTTACGAAGGGGGTAGGCAGCTGTATATCAGGGAGTAAACCTTCTGAGAATAAAAACAGCTGGAGTTTGTTAAGGTAATTACACAGGGGAAAGGATAATGTACTGGGAACTCCTCAGAAGAATCTGATTTGTGGTGAGGGGAGAGAGATAAAAGCTCATTTAGGAACGACATGAACATGCTGCGTAGGTAGCTGTTTATCAGTAAATATCTCCACTGAGATTAAGAAAAGCAGTAGCTTAATAAATTAAGTACTTCCTGGTATGGTTACTGTACTGATAACTTCCCAAAAGAATCTGGATTGTGGTGAGGGAACAGAGAAAAAAGCTCATTTAGGACCTGCACTTACGAAGGGGGTAGGCAGCTGTATATCAGGGAGTAAACCTTCTGAGAATAAAAACAGCTGGAGCTTGTTAAGGTAATTACACAGGGGAAAGGATAATGTACTGGGAACTCCTCAGAAGAATCTGATTTGTGGTGAGGGGAGAGAGATAAAAGCTCATTTAGGAACGACATGAACATGCTGCGTAGGTAGCGGTTTATCACTAAATATCTCCACTGAGAATAAGAAAAGCAGTAGCTTAATAAATTAAGTACTTCCTGGTATGGTTACTGTACTGGTAACTCCCCAAAAGAATCGGGATTGTGGTGAGGGAAGAGAGAAAAAAGCTCACTTAGGACCTGCACTTACGAAGGGGGTAGGCAGCTGTATATCAGGGAGTATCGCTTCTGAGAATAAAAACAGCTGGAGCTTGTTAAGGTAATTACACAGGGGAAAGGATAATGTACTGGGAACTCCTCAGAAGAATCTGATTCGTGGTGAGGGGAGAGAGATAAAAGCTCATTTAGGAACGACATGAAAATGCTGCATACGTAGCTGTTTATCAGTAAATATCTCCACTGAGATTAAGAAAAGCAGTAGCTTAATAAATTAAGTACTTCCTGGTATGGATACTGTACTGGTAACTCCCCAAAAGAATCTGGATTGTGGTGAGGGAACAGAGAAAAAAGCTCATTTAGGAACGACATGAACATGCTGCGTAGGTAGCTGCTTATCAGTAAATATCTCCACTGAGATTAAGAAAAGCAGTAGCTTAATAAATTAAGTACTTCCTGGTATGGTTACTGTACTGGTAACTCCCCAAAAGAATCTGGATTTTTGTGAGGGAACAGAGAAAAAAGCTCATTTAGGACCTGCACTTACGAAGGGGGTAGGCAGCTGTATATCAGGGAGTAAACCTTCTGAGAATAAAAACAGCTGGAGCTTGTTAAGGTAATTACACAGGGGAAAGGATAATGTCCTCGGAACTCCTCAGAAGAATCTGATTTGTCGTGAGGGGAGAGAGATAAAAGCTCATTTAGGAACGACATGAACATGCTGCGTAGGTAGCTGTTTATCACTAAATATCTCCACTGAGATTAAGAAAAGCAGTAGCTTAGTAAATTAAGTATTTCCTGGTATGGTTACTGTACTGGTAACTCCCCAAAAGAATGTGGATTGTGGTGAGGGAACAGAGAATAAAGCTCATTTAGGACCTGCACTTACGAAGGGGGTAGGCAGCTGTATATCAGGGAGTAAACCTTCTGAGAATAAAAACAGCTGGAGCTTGTTAAGGTAATTACACAGGGGAAAGGATAATGTACTGGGAACTCCTCAGAAGAATCTGATTTGTGGTGAGGGGAGAGAGATAAAATCTCATTTAGGAACGACATGAATATGCTGCATACGTTCCTGTTTATCAGTAAATATCTCCACTGATATTAAGAAAAGCAGTAGCTTTATAAATCAAGTACTTCCTGGTATGGATACTGTACTGGTAACTCCCAAAAGAATCTGGATTGTGGTGAGGGAACAGAGAAAAAAGCTCATTTAGGAACGACATGAACATGCTGCGTAGGTAGCTGTTTATCAGTAAATATCTCCAATGAGATTAAGAAAAGCAGTAGCTTAATAAATTAAGAACTTCCTTGTATGGTTTCTGTACTGGTAACTCCCCAAAAGAATCTGGATTGTGGTGAGGGAACAGAGAAAAAAGCTCATTTAGGACCTGCACTTACGAAGGGGTTAGGCAGCTGTATATCAGGGATTATCGCTTCTGAGAATAAAAACAGCTGGAGCTTGTTAAGGTAATTACACAGGGGAAAGGATAATGTACTGGGAACTCCTCAGAAGAATCTGATTCGTGGTGAGGGGAGAGAGATAAAAGCTCATTTAGGAACGACATGAACATGCTGCATACGTAGCTGTTTATCAGTAAATATCGCCACTGAGATTAAGAAAAACAGTAGCTTAATAAATTAAGTACTTCCTGGTATGGATACTGTACTGGTAACTCCCCAAAAGAATCTGGATTGTGGTGAGGGAACAGAGAAAAAAGCTCATTTAGGAACGACATGAACATGCTGCGTAGGTAGCTGTTTATCAGTAAATATCTCCACTGAGATTAAGAAAAGCAGTAGCTTAATAAATTAAGTACTTCCTGGTATGGTTACTGTACTGGTAACTCCCCAAAAGAATCTGGATTTTTGTGAGGGAACAGAGAAAAAAGCTCATTTAGGACCTGCACTTACGAAGGGGGTAGGCAGCTGTATATCAGGGAGTAAACCTTCTGAGAATAAAAACAGCTGGAGCTTGTTAAGGTAATTACACAGGGGAAAGGATAATGTCCTCGGAACTCCTCAGAAGAATCTGATTTGTCGTGAGGGGAGAGAGATAAAAGCTCATTTAGGAACGACATGAACATGCTGCATAGGTAGCTGTTTATCACTAAATATCTCCACTGAGATTAAGAAAAGCAGTAGCTTAGTAAGTTAAGTATTTCCTGGTATGGTTACTGTACTGGTAACTCCCCAAAAGAATGTGGATTGTGGTGAGGGAACAAGAATAAAGCTCATTTAGGACCTGCACTTACGAAGGGGGTAGGCAGCTGTATATCAGGGAGTAAACCTTCTGGGAATAAAAACAGCTGGAGCTTGTTAAGGTAATTACACAGGGGAAAGGATAATGTACTGGGAACTCCTCAGAAGAATCTGATTTGTGGTGAGGGGAGAGAGATAAAATCTCATTTAGGAACGACATGAATATGCTGCATACGTTCCTGTTTATCAGTAAATATCTCCACTGATATTACGAAAAGCAGTAGCTTTATAAATCAAGTACTTCCTGGTATGGATACTGTACTGGTAACTCCCCAAAAGAATCTGGATTGTGGTGAGGGAACAGAGAAAAAAGCTCATTTAGGAACGACATGAACATGCTGCGTAGGTAGCTGTTTATCAGTAAATATCTCCACTGAGATTAAGAAAAGCAGTAGCTTAATAAATTAAGAACTTCCTTGTATGGTTTCTGTACTGGTAACTCCCCAAAAGAATCTGGATTGTGGTGAGGGAACAGAGAAAAAAGCTCATTTAGGACGTGCACTTACGAAGGGGTTAGGCAGCTGTATATCAGGGATTATCGCTTCTGAGAATAAAAACAGCTGGAGCTTGTTAAGGTAATTACACAGGGGAAAGGATAATGTACTGGGAACTCCTCAGAAGAATCTGATTCGTGGTGAGGGGAGAGAGATAAAAGCTCATTTAGGAACGACATGAACATGCTGCATACGTAGCTGTTTATCAGTAAATATCGCCACTGAGATTAAGAAAAACAGTAGCTTAATAAATTAAGTACTTCCTGGTATGATACTGTACTGGTAACTCCCCAAAAGAATCTGGATTGTGGTGAGGGAACAGAGAAAAAAGCTCATTTAGGAACGACATGAACATGCTGCGTAGGTAGCTGCTTATCAGTAAATATCTCCACTGAGATTAAGAAAAGCACTAGCTTAATAAATTAAGTACTTCCTGGTATGGTTACTGTACTGATAACTCCCCAAAAGAATCTGGATTGTGGTGAGGGAACAGAGAAAAAAGCTCATTTAGGACCTGCACTTACGAAGGGGGTAGGCAGCTGTATATCAGGGAGTAAACCTTCTGAGAATAAAAACAGCTGGAGCTTGTTAAGGTAATTACACAGGGGAAAGGATAATGTACTGGTAACTCCCCAAAGAATCTGGTTGTGGTGAGGGAACAGAGAAAAAAGCTCATTTAGGACCTGCACTTACGAAGGGGCTAGGCAGCTGTATATCAGGGCTGAGAATAAAAACAGCTGGAGCTTTTTAAGGTAATTACACACAGGAAGGATAATGTACTGGGAACTCCTCAGAAGAATCTGATTTGTGGTGAGGGGAGAGAGATAAAAGCTTATTTAGGAACGACATGAACATGCTGCGTAGGTAGCTGTTTATCAGTAAATGTCTCCACTGAGATTAAGAAAAGCAGTAGCTTAATAAATTAAGTACTTCCTGGTATGGTTACTTTACTGGTAACTCCCCAAAAGAATCTGGATTGTGGTGAGGGAACAGAGAAAAAAGCTCATTTAGGACCTGCACTTACGAAGGGGGTAGGCAGCTGTATTTCAGGGAGTAAACCTTCTGAGAATAAATACAGCTGGAGCTTGTTAAGGTAATTACAGAGGGGAAAGGATAATGTACTGGGAACTCCTCAGAAGAATCTGTATGTGGTGAGGGGAGAGAGATAAAAGCTCATTTAGGAACGACATGAACATGCTGCATACGTTCCTGTTTATCAGTAATTATCTCCACTGAGATTAAGAAAAGCAGTAGCTTAATAAATCAAGTACTTCCTGGTATGGATACTGTACTGGTAACTCCCCAAAAGAATCTGGATTGTGGTGAGGGAACAGAGAAAAAAGCTCATTTAGGAACGACATGAACATGCTGCGTAGGTAGCTGTTTATCAGTAAATATCTCCACTGAGATTAAGAAAAGCAGTAGCTTAATAAATTAAGTACTTCCTGGTATGGTTACTTTACTGGTAACTGCCCAAAAGAATCTGGATTGTGGTGAGGGAACAGAGAAAAAAGCTCATTTAGGACCTGCACTTACGAAGGGGGTAGGCAGCTGTATATCAGGGAGTAAACCTTCTGAGAATAAAAACAGCTGGAGCTTGTTAAGGTAATTACACAGGGGAAAGGATAATGTACTGGGAACTCCTCAGAAGAATCTGATTTGTGGTGAGGGGAGAGAGATAAAAGCTTATTTAGGAACGACATGAACATGCTGCGTAGGTAGCTGTTTATCAGTAAATGTCTCCACTGAGATTAAGAAAAGCAGTAGCTTAATAAGTTAAGTACTTCCTGGTATGGTTACTTTACTGGTAACTCCCCAAAAGAATCTGGATTGTGGTGAGGGAACAGAGAAAAAAGCTCATTTAGGACCTGCACTTACGAAGGGGGTAGGCAGCTGTATATCAGGGAGTAAACCTTCTGAGAATAAATACAGCTGGAGCTTGTTAAGGTAATTACAGAGGGGAAAGGATAATGTACTGGGAACTCCTCAGAAGAATCTGATTTGTGGTGTGGGGAGAGAGATAAAAGCTCATTTAGGAACGACATGAACATGCTGCATACGTTCCTGTTTATCAGTAAATATCTCCACTGAGATTAAGAAAAGCAGTAGCTTAATAAATCAAGTACTTCCTGGTATGGATACTGTACTGGTAACTCCCCAAAAGAATCTGGATTGTGGTGAGGGAACAGAGAATAAAGCTCATTTAGGAACGACATGAACATGCTGCGTAGGTAGCTGTTTATCAGTAAATATCTCCACTGAGATTAAGAAAAGCAGTAGCTTAATAAATTAAGTACTTCCTGGTATGGTTACTTTACTGGTAACTGCCCAAAAGAATCTGGATTGTGGTGAGGGAACAGAGAAAAAAGCTCATTTAGGACCTGCACTTACGAAGGGGGTAGGCAGCTGTATATCAGGGAGTAAACCGTCTGAGAATAAAAACAGCTGGAGTTTGTTAAGGTAATTACACAGGGGAAAGGATAATGTACTGGGAACTCCTCAGAAGAATCTGATTTGTGGTGAGGGGAGAGAGATAAAAGCTCATTTAGGAACGACATGAACATGCTGCGTAGGTAGCTGTTTATCAGTAAATATCTCCACTGAGATTAAGAAAAGCAGTAGCTTAATAAATTAAGTACTTCCTGGTATGGTTACTGTACTGATAACTTCCCAAAAGAATCTGGATTGTGGTGAGGGAACAGAGAAAAAAGCTCATTTAGGACCTGCACTTACGAAGGGGGTAGGCAGCTGTATATCAGGGAGTAAACCTTCTGAGAATAAAAACAGCTGGAGCTTGTTAAGGTAATTACACAGGGGAAAGGATAATGTACTGGGAACTCCTCAGAAGAATCTGATTTGTGGTGAGGGGAGAGAGATAAAAGCTCATTTAGGAACGACATGAACATGCTGCGTAGGTAGCGGTTTATCACTAAATATCTCCACTGAGAATAAGAAAAGCAGTAGCTTAATAAATTAAGTACTTCCTGGTATGGTTACTGTACTGGTAACTCCCCAAAAGAATCGGGATTGTGGTGAGGGAAGAGAGAAAAAAGCTCACTTAGGACCTGCACTTACGAAGGGGGTAGGCAGCTGTATATCAGGGAGTATCGCTTCTGAGAATAAAAACAGCTGGAGCTTGTTAAGGTAATTACACAGGGGAAAGGATAATGTACTGGGAACTCCTCAGAAGAATCTGATTCGTGGTGAGGGGAGAGAGATAAAAGCTCATTTAGGAACGACATGAAAATGCTGCATACGTAGCTGTTTATCAGTAAATATCTCCACTGAGATAAGAAAAGCAGTAGCTTAATAAATTAAGTACTTCCTGGTATGGATACTGTACTGGTAACTCCCCAAAAGAATCTGGATTGTGGTGAGGGAACAGAGAAAAAAGCTCATTTAGGAACGACATGAACATGCTGCGTAGGTAGCTGCTTATCAGTAAATATCTCCACTGAGATTAAGAAAAGCAGTAGCTTAATAAATTAAGTACTTCCTGGTATGGTTACTGTACTGGTAACTCCCCAAAAGAATCTGGATTTTTGTGAGGGAACAGAGAAAAAAGCTCATTTAGGACCTGCACTTACGAAGGGGGTAGGCAGCTGTATATCAGGGAGTAAACCTTCTGAGAATAAAAACAGCTGGAGCTTGTTAAGGTAATTACACAGGGGAAAGGATAATGTCCTCGGAACTCCTCAGAAGAATCTGATTTGTCGTGAGGGGAGAGAGATAAAAGCTCATTTAGGAACGACATGAACATGCTGCGTAGGTAGCTGTTTATCACTAAATATCTCCACTGAGATTAAGAAAAGCAGTAGCTTAGTAAATTAAGTATTTCCTGGTATGGTTACTGTACTGGTAACTCCCCAAAAGAATGTGGATTGTGGTGAGGGAACAGAGAATAAAGCTCATTTAGGACCTGCACTTACGAAGGGGGTAGGCAGCTGTATATCAGGGAGTAAACCTTCTGAGAATAAAAACAGCTGGAGCTTGTTAAGGTAATTACACAGGGGAAAGGATAATGTACTGGGAACTCCTCAGAAGAATCTGATTTGTGGTGAGGGGAGAGAGATAAAATCTCATTTAGGAACGACATGAATATGCTGCATACGTTCCTGTTTATCAGTAAATATCTCCACTGATATTAAGAAAAGCAGTAGCTTTATAAATCAAGTACTTCCTGGTATGGATACTGTACTGGTAACTCCCCAAAAGAATCTGGATTGTGGTGAGGGAACAGAGAAAAAAGCTCATTTAGGAACGACATGAACATGCTGCGTAGGTAGCTGTTTATCAGTAAATATCTCCAATGAGATTAAGAAAAGCAGTAGCTTAATAAATTAAGAACTTCCTTGTATGGTTTCTGTACTGGTAACTCCCCAAAAGAATCTGGATTGTGGTGAGGGAACAGAGAAAAAAGCTCATTTAGGACCTGCACTTACGAAGGGGTTAGGCAGCTGTATATCAGGGATTATCGCTTCTGAGAATAAAAACAGCTGGAGCTTGTTAAGGTAATTACACAGGGGAAAGGATAATGTACTGGAACTCCTCAGAAGAATCTGATTCGTGGTGAGGGGAGAGAGATAAAAGCTCATTTAGGAACGACATGAACATGCTGCATACGTAGCTGTTTATCAGTAAATATCGCCACTGAGATTAAGAAAAACAGTAGCTTAATAAATTAAGTACTTCCTGGTATGGATACTGTACTGGTAACTCCCCAAAAGAATCTGGATTGTGGTGAGGGAACAGAGAAAAAAGCTCATTTAGGAACGACATGAACATGCTGCGTAGGTAGCTGTTTATCAGTAAATATCTCCACTGAGATTAAGAAAAGCAGTAGCTTAATAAATTAAGTACTTCCTGGTATGGTTACTGTACTGGTAACTCCCAAAAGAATCTGGATTTTTGTGAGGGAACAGAGAAAAAAGCTCATTTAGGACCTGCACTTACGAAGGGGGTAGGCAGCTGTATATCAGGGAGTAAACCTTCTGAGAATAAAAACAGCTGGAGCTTGTTAAGGTAATACACAGGGGAAAGGATACTGTCCTCGGAACTCCTCAGAAGAATCTGATTTGTCGTGAGGGGAGAGAGATAAAAGCTCATTTAGGAACGACATGAACATGCTGCATAGGTAGCTGTTTATCACTAAATATCTCCACTGAGATTAAGAAAAGCAGTAGCTTAGTAAGTTAAGTATTTCCTGGTATGGTTACTGTACTGGTAACTCCCCAAAAGAATGTGGATTGTGGTGAGGGAACAAGAATAAAGCTCATTTAGGACCTGCACTTACGAAGGGGGTTAGGCAGCTGTATATCTGGGATTATCGCTTCTGAGAATAAAAACAGCTGGAGCTTGTTAAGGTAATTACACAGGGGAAAGGATAATGTACTGGTAACTCCCCAAAGAATCTGGTTGTGGTGAGGGAACAGAGAAAAAAGCTCATTTAGGACCTACACTTACGAATAGGCAGCTGTATATCAGGGCTGAGAATAAAAAGCAGCTGGAGATTTAAGGTAATTACACACAGGAAGGATAATGTACTGGGAACTCCTCAGAAGAATCTGATTTGTGGTGAGGGGAGACAGAGATAAAAAGCTTATTTAGGAACGACATGAACATGCTGCTTAGGTAGCTGTTTATCAGTGAATATCTCCACTGAGATTAAGAAAAGCAGTAGCTTAATAAATTAAGTACTTCCTGGTATGGTTACTTTACTGGTAACTCCCCAAAAGAATCTGGATTGTGGTGAGGGAACAGAGAAAAAAGCTCATTTAGGACCTGCACTTACGAAGGGGGTAGGCAGCTGTATATCAGGGAGTAAACCTTCTGAGAATAAAAACAGCTGGAGCTTGTTAAGGTAATTACACAGGGGAAAGGATAATGTACTGGGAACTCCTCAGAAGAATCTGATTTGTGGTGAGGGGAGAGAGATAAAAGCTCATTTAGGAACGACATGAACATGCTGCACACGTTCCTGTTTATCAGTAAATATCTCCACTGAGATTAAGAAAAGCAGTAGCTTAATAAATCAAGTACTTCCTGGTATGGATACTGTACTGGTAACTCCCCAAAAGAATCTGGATTGTGGTGAGGGAACAGAGAAAAAAGCTCATTTAGGAACGACATGAACATGCTGCGTAGGTAGCTGTTTATCAGTAAATATCTCCACTGAGATTAAGAAAAGCAGTAGCTTAATAAATTAAGTACTTCCTGGTATGGATACTGTACTGTTAACTCCCCAAAAGAATCTGGATTGTGGTGAGGGAACAGAGAAAAAAGCTCATTTAGGAACGACATGAACATGCTGCGTAGGTAGCTGTTTATCAGTAAATATCTCCACTGAGATTAAGAAAAGCAGTAGCTTAATAAATTAAGTACTTCCTGGTATGGTACTGTACTGGTAACTCCCCAAAGAATCTGGTTGTGGTGAGGGAACAGAGAAAAAAGCTCATTTAGGACCTGCACTTACGAAGGGGGTATGCACCTGTATATCAGGGCTGAGAATAAAAACAGCTGGAGCTTGTTAAGGTAATTATACACAGGAAAGGATAATGTACTGGGAACTCCTCAGAAGAATCTCATTTGTGGTGAGGGGAGAGAGATAAAAGCTTATTTAGGAACGACATGAACATGCTGCGTAGGTAGCTGTTTATCAGTAAATATCTCCACTGAGATTAAGAAAAGCAGTAGCTTAATAAATTAAGTACTTCCTGGTATGGTTACTTTACTGGTAACTGCCCAAAAGAATCTGGATTGTGGTGAGGGAACAGAGAAAAAAGCTCATTTAGGACCTGCACTTACGAAGGGGGTAGGCAGCTGTATATCAGGGAGTAAACCTTCTGAGAATAAAAACAGCTGGAGCTTGTTAAGGTAATTACACAGGGGAAAGGATAATGTACTGGTAACTCCCAAAGAATCTGGTTGTGGTGAGGGAACAGAGAAAAAAGCTCATTTAGGACCTGCACTTACGAAGGGGGTAGGCAGCTGTATATCAGGGCTGAGAATAAAAACAGCTGGAGCTTTTTAAGGTAATTACACACAGGAAGGATAATGTACTGGGAACTCCTCAGAAGAATCTGATTTGTGGTGAGGGGAGAGAGATAAAAGCTTATTTAGGAACGACATGAACATGCTGCGTAGGTAGCTGTTTATCAGTAAATGTCTCCACTGAGATTAAGAAAAGCAGTAGCTTAATAAATTAAGTACTTCCTGGTATGGTTACTTTACTGGGAACTCCCCAAAAGAATCTGGATTGTGGTGAGGGAACAGAGAAAAAAGCTCATTTAGGACCTGCACTTACGAAGGGGGTAGGCAGCTGTATATCAGGGAGTAAACCTTCTGAGAATAAATACAGCTGGAGATTGTTAAGGTAATTACAGAGGGGATAGGATAATGTACTGGGAACTCCTCAGAAGAATCTGATTTGTGGTGAGGGGAGCGAGATAAAAGCTCATTTAGGAACGACATGAACATGCTGCATACGTAGCCTGTTTATCAGTAAATATCTCCACTGAGATTAAGAAAAGCAGTAGCTTAATAAATCAAGTACTTCCTGGTATGGATACTGTACTGGTAACTCCCCAAAAGAATCTGGATTGTGGTGAGGGAACAGAGAAAAAAGCTCATTTAGGAACGACATGAACATGCTGCGTAGGTAGCTGTTTATCAGTAAATATCTCCACTGAGATTAAGAAAAGCAGTAGCTTAATAAATTAAGTACTTCCTAGTATGGATACTGTACTGTTAACTCCCAAAAGAATCTGGATTGTGGTGAGGGAACATAGAAAAAGCTCATTTAGGAACGACATGAACATGCTGCGTAGGTAGCTGTTTATCAGTAAATATCTCCACTGAGATTAAGAAAAGCAGTAGCTTAATAAATTAAGTACTTCCTGGTATGGTTACTGTACTAGTAACTCCCCAAAAGAATCGGGATTGTGGTGAGGGAAGAGAGAAAAAAGCTCACTTAGGACCTGCACTTACGAAGGGGGTAGGCAGCTGTATATCAGGGAGTATCGCTTCTGAGAATAAAAACAGCTGGAGCTTGTTAAGGTAATTACACAGGGGAAAGGATAATGTACTGGGAACTCCTCAGAAGAATCTGATTCGTGGTGAGGGGAGAGAGATAAAAGCTCATTTAGAAACGACATGAAAATGCTGCATACGTAGCTGTTTATCAGTAAATATCTCCACTGAGATTAAGAAAAGCAGTAGCTTAATAAATTAAGTACTTCCTGGTATGGATACTGTACTGGTAACTCCCCAAAAGAATCTGGATTGTGGTGAGGGAACAGAGAAAAAAGCTCATTTAGGAACGACATGAACATGCTGCGTAGGTAGCTGCTTATCAGTAAATATCTCCACTGAGATTAAGAAAAGCAGTAGCTTAATAAATTAAGTACTTCCTGGTATGGTTACTTTACTGGTAACTCCCCAAAAGAATCTGGATTGTGGTGAGGGAACAGAGAAAAAAGCTCATTTAGGACCTGCACTTACGAAGGGGTAGGCAGCTGTATATCAGGGAGTAAACCTTCTGAGAATAAATACAGCTGGAGCTTGTTAAGGTAATTACAGAGGGGAAAGGATAATGTACTGGGAACTCCTCAGAAGCATCTGATTTGTGGTGAGGGGAGAGATAAAAGCTCATTTAGGAACGACATGAACATGCTGCGTAGGTAGCTGTTTATCACTAAATATCTCCACTGATATTAAGAAAAGCAGTAGCTTTATAAATCAAGTACTTCCTGGTATGGATACTGTACTGGTAACTCCCCAAAAGAATCTGGATTGTGGTGAGGGAACAGAGAAAAAAGCTCATTTAGGAACGACATGTACATGCTGCGTAGGTAGCTGTTTATCAGTAAATATCTCCACTGAGATTAAGAAAAGCAGTAGCTTAATAAATTAAGAACTTCCTTGTATGGTTTCTGTACTGGTAACTCCCCAAAAGAATCTGGATTGTGGTGAGGGAACAGAGAAAAAAGCTCATTTAGGACCTGCACTTACGAAGGGGTTAGGCAGCTGTATATCAGGGATTATCGCTTCTGAGAATAAAAACAGCTGGAGCTTGTTAAGGTAATTACACAGGGGAAAGGATAATGTACTGGGAACTCCCTCAGAAGAACCTGATTCGTGGTGAGGGGAGAGAGATAAAAGCTCATTTAGGAACGACATGAACATGCTGCATACGTAGCTGTTTATCAGTAAATATCTCCACTGAGATTAAGAAAAGCAGTAGCTTAATAAATTAAGTACTTCCTGGTATGGATACTGTACTGGTAACTCCCAAAAGAATCTGGATTGTGGTGAGGGAACAGAGAAAAAAGCTCATTTAGGAACGACATGAACATGCTGCGTAGGTAGCTGCTTATCAGTAAATATCTCCACTGAGATTAAGAAAAGCAGTAGCTTAATAAATTAAGTACTTCCTGGTATGGTTACTGTACTGGTAACTCCCCAAAAGAATCTGGATTTTTGTGAGGGAACAGAGAAAAAAGCTCATTTAGGACCTGCACTTACGAAGGGGGTAGGCAGCTGTATATCAGGGAGTAAACCTTCTGAGAATAAAAACAGCTGGAGCTTGTTAAGGTAATTACACAGGGGAAAGGATAATGTCCTCGGAACTCCTCAGAAGAATCTGATTTGTCGTGAGGGGAGAGAGATAAAAGCTCATTTAGGAACGACATGAACATGCTGCGTAGGTAGCTGTTTATCACTAAATATCTCCACAGAGATTAAGAAAAGCAGTAGCTTAGTAAATTAAGTATTTCCTGGTATGGTTACTGTACTGGTAATTCCCCAAAAGAATGTGGATTGTGGTGAGGGAACAGAGAATAAAGCTCATTTAGGACCTGCACTTACGAAGGGGGTAGGCAGCTGTATATCAGGGAGTAAACCTTCTGAGAATAAAAACAGCTGGAGCTTGTTAAGGTAATTACACAGGGGAAAGGATAATGTACTGGGAACTCCTCAGAAGAATCTGATTTGTGGTGAGGGGAGAGAGATAAAATCTCATTTAGGAACGACATGAATATGCTGCATACGTTCCTGTTTATCAGTAAATATCTCCACTGATATTAAGAAAAGCAGTAGCTTTATAAATCAAGTACTTCCTGGTATGGATACTGTACTGGTAACTCCCCAAAAGAATCTGGATTGTGGTGAGGGAACAGAGAAAAAAGCTCATTTAGGAACGACATGAACATGCTGCGTAGGTAGCTGTTTATCAGTAAATATCTCCACTGAGATTAAGAAAAGCTGGTAGCTTAATAAATTAAGAACTTCCTTGTATGGTTTCTGTACTGGTAACTCCCCAAAAGAATCTGGATTGTGGTGAGGGAACAGAGAAAAAAGCTCATTTAGGACCTGCACTTACGCAGGGGTTAGGCAGCTGTATATCAGTATTATCGCTTCTGAGAATAAAAACAGCTGGAGCTTGTTAAGGTAATTACACAGGTAAAGGATAATGTACTGGGAACTCCTCAGAAGAATCTGATTCGTGGTGAGGGAGACAGATAAAAGCTCATTTAGGAACGACATGAACATGCTGCATACGTAGCTGTTTATCAGTAAATATCGCCACTGAGATTAAGAAAAACAGTAGCTTAATAAATTAACTACTTCCTGGTATGGATACTGTACTGGTAACTCCCCAAAAGAATCTGGATTGTGGTGAGGGAACAGAGAAAAAAGCTCATTTAGGAACGACATGAACATGCTGCGTAGGTAGCTGTTTATCAGTAAATATCTCCACTGAGATTAAGAAAAGCAGTAGCTTAATAAATTAAGTACTTCCTGGTATGGATACTGTACTGTTAACTCCCCAAAAGAATCTGGATTGTGGTGAGGGAACATAGAAAAAAGCTCATTTAGGAACGACATGAACATGCTGCGTAGGTAGCTGTTTATCAGTAAATATCTCCACTGAGATTAAGAAAAGCAGTAGCTTAATAAATTAAGTACTTCCTGGTATGGTTACTGTACTGGTAACTCCCCAAAGAATCTGGTTGTGGTGAGGGAACAGAGAAAAAAGCTCATTTAGGACCTGCACTTAAGAAGGGGGTAGACAGCTGTATATCAGGGCTGAGAATAAAAACAGCTGGAGCTTGTTAAGGTAATTACACACAGGAAAGGATAATGTACTGGGAACTCCTCAGAAGAATCTGATTTGTGGTGAGGGGAGAGAGATAAAAGCTTATTTAGGAACGACATGAACATGCTGCGTAGGTAGCTGTTTATCAGTAAATATCTCCACTGAGATTAAGAAAAGCAGTAGCTTAATAAATTAAGTACTTCCTGGTATGGTTACTGTACTGGTAACTCCCCAAAAGAATCTGGATTGTGGTGAGGGAACAGAGAAAAAAGCTCATTTAGGACCTGCACTTACGAAGGGGGTAGGCAGCTGTATATCAGGGAGTAAACCTTCTGAGAATAAAAACAGCTGGAGCTTGTTAAGGTAATTACACAGGGGAAAGGATAATGTACTGGGAACTCCTCAGAAGAATCTGATTTGTGGTGAGGGGAGAGAGATAAAAGCTCATTTAGGAACGACATGAACATGCTGCGTAGGTAGCTGTTTATCAGTAAATATCTCCACTGAGATTAAGAAAAGCAGTAGCTTAATAAATTAAGTACTTCCTGGTATGGTTACTGTACTGATAACTCCCCAAAAGAATCTGGATTGTGGTGAGGGAACAGAGAAAAAAGCTCATTTAGGACCTGCACTTACGAAGGGGGTAGGCAGCTGTATATCAGGGAGTAAACCTTCTGAGAATAAAAAACAGCTGGAGCTTGTTAAGGTAATTACACAGGGGAAAGGATAATGTACTGGGAACTCCTCAGAAGAATCTGATTTGTGGTGAGGGGAGAGAGATAAAAGCTCATTTAGGAACGACATGAACATGCTGCGTAGGTAGCGGTTTATCACTAAATATCTCCACTGAGATAAGAAAAGCAGTAGGTTAATAAATTAAGTACTTCCTGGTATGGTTACTGTACTGGTAACTCCCCAAAAGAATCGGGATTGTGGTGAGGGAAGAGAGAAAAAAGCTCACTTAGGACCTGCACTTACGAAGGGGGTAGGCAGCCGTATATCAGGGAGTATCGCTTCTCAGAATAAAAACAGCTGGAGCTTGTTAAGGTAATTACACAGGGGAAGGATAATGTACTGGGAACTCCTCAGAAGAATCTGATTCGTGGTGAGGGGAGAGAGATAAAAGCTCATTTAGGAACGACATGAAAATGCTGCATACGTAGCTGTTTATCAGTAAATATCTCCACTGAGATTAAGAAAGCAGTAGCTTAATAAATTAAGTACTTCCTGGTATGGATACTGTACTGGTAACTCCCCAAAAGAATCTGGATTGTGGTGAGGGAACAGAGAAAAAAGCTCATTTAGGAACGACATGAACATGCTGCGTAGGTAGCTGCTTATCAGTAAATATCTCCACTGAGATTAAGAAAAGCAGTAGCTTAATAAATTAAGTACTTCCTGGTATGGTTACTGTACTGGTAACTCGCCAAAAGAATCTGGATTTTTGTGAGGGAACAGAGAAAAAAGCTCATTTAGGACCTGCACTTACGAAGGGGGTAGGCAGCTGTATATCAGGGAGTAAACCTTCTGAGAATAAAAACAGCTGGAGCTTGTTAAGGTAATTACACAGGGGAAAGGATAATGTCCTCGGAACTCCTCAGAAGAATCTGATTTGTCGTGAGGGGAGATTGATAAAAGCTCATTTAGGAACGACATGAACATGCTGCGTAGGTAGCTGTTTATCACTAAATATCTCCACTGAGATTAAGAAAAGCAGTAGCTTAGTAAATTAAGTATTTCCTGGTATGGTTACTGTACTGGTAACTCCCCAAAAGAATGTGGATTGTGGTGAGGGAACAGAGAATAAAGCTCATTTAGGACCTGCACTTACGAAGGGGGGTAGGCAGCTGTATATCAGGGAGTAAACTTCTGAGAATAAAAACAGCTGGAGCTTGTTAAGGTAATTACACAGGGGAAAGGATAATGTACTGGGAACTCCTCAGAAGAATCTGATTTGTGGTGAGGGGAGAGAGATAAAATCTCATTTAGGAACGACATGAATATGCTGCATACGTTCCTGTTTATCAGTAAATATCTCCACTGATATTAAGAAAAGCAGTAGCTTTATAAATCAAGTACTTCCTGGTATGGATACTGTACTGGTAACTCCCCAAAAGAATCTGGATTGTGGTGAGGGAACAGAGAAAAAAGCTCATTTAGGAACGACATGTACATGCTGCGTAGGTAGCTGTTTATCAGTAAATATCTCCACTGAGATTAAGAAAAGCAGTAGCTTTATAAATTAAGAACTTCCTTGTATGGTTTCTGTACTGGTAACTCCCCAAAAGAATCTGGATTGTGGTGAGGGAACAGAGAAAAAAGCTCATTTAGGACCTGCACTTACGAAGGGGTTAGGCAGCTGTATATCAGGGATTATCGCTTCTGAGAATAAAAACAGCTGGAGCTTGTTAGGTAATTACACAGGGAAAGGATAATGTACTGGGAACTCCTCAGAAGAACCTGATTCGTGGTGAGGGGAGAGAGATAAAAGCTCATTTAGGAACGACATGAACATGGCTGCATACGTACGTGTTTATCAGTAAATATCGCCACTGAGATTAAGAAAAACAGTAGCTTAATAAATTAAGTACTTCTGGTATGGATACTGTACTGGTAACTCCCCAAAAGAATCTGGATTGTGGTGAGGGGAACAGAGAAAAAAGCTCATTTAGGAACGTCATGAACATGCTGCGTAGGTAGCTGCTTATCAGTAAATATCTCCACTGAGATTAAGAAAAGCACTAGCTTAATAAATTAAGTACTTCCTGGTATGGATACTGTACTGATAACTCCCCAAAAGAATCTGGATTGTGGTGAGGGAACAGAGAAACAGAAAGCTCATTTAGGACCTGCACTTACGAAGGGGGTAGGCAGCTGTATATCAGGGAGTAAACCTTCTGAGAATAAAAACAGCTGGAGCTTGTTAAGTTAATTACACAGGGGAAAGGATAATGTACTGGGAACTCCTCAGAAGAATCTGATTTGTGGTGAGGGGAGAGAGATAAAACTCATTTAGGAACGACATGAACATGCTGCGTAGGTAGCTGTTTATCAGTAAATATCTCCACTGAGATTAAGAAAAGCAGTAGCTTAATAAATTAAGTACTTCCTGGTATGGTTACTGTACTGATAACTCCCCAAAAGAATCTGGATTGTGGTGAGGGAACAGAGAAAAAAGCTCATTTAGGACCTGCACTTACGAAGGGGGTAGGCAGCTGTATCTCAGGGAGTAAACCTTCTGAGAATAAAAACAGCTGGAGCTTGTTAGGTAATTACACAGGGGAAAGGATAATGTACTGGGAACTCCTCAGAAGAATCTGATTTGTGGTGAGGGGAGAGAGATAAAAGCTCATTTAGGAACGACATGAACATGCTGCGTAGGTAGCGGTTTATCACTAAATATCTCCACTGAGAATAAGAAAAGCAGTAGCTTAATAAATTAAGTACTTCCTGGTGTGGTTACTGTACTGGTAACTCCCCAAAAGAATCGGGATTGTGGTGAGGGAAGAGAGAAAAAAGGTCACTTAGACTGCACTTACGAAGGGGGTAGGCAGCTGTATATCAGGGAGTATCGCTTCTGAGAATAAAAACAGCTGGAGCTTGTTAAGGTAATTACACAGGGGGAAAGGATAATGTACTGGGAACTCCTCAGAAGAATCTGATTCGTGGTGAGGGGAGAGAGAGATAAAAGCTCATTTAGGAACGACATGAAAATGCTGCATACGTAGCTGTTTATCAGTTAAATATCTCCACTGAGATTAAGGAAAAGCAGTAGCTTAATAAATTAAGTACTTCCTGGTATGGATACTGTACTGGTAACTCCCCAAAAGAATCTGGATTGTGGTGCGGGAACAGAGAAAAAAGCTCATTTAGGAACGACATGAACATGCTGCGTAGGTAGCTTGCTTATCAGTAAATATCTCCACTGAGATTAAGAAAGCAGTAGCTTAATAAATTAAGTACTTCCTGGTTATGGTTACTGTACTGGTAACTCCCCAAAAGAATCTGGGATTTTGTGAGGGAACAGAGAAAAAAGCTCATTTAGGACCTGCACTTACGAGGTGTAGGCAGCTGTATATCAGGGAGTAAACCTTCTGAGAATAAAAACAGCTGGAGCTTGTTAAGGTAATTACACAGGGGAAAGGATAATGTCCTCGGAACTCCTCAGAAGAATCTGATTTGTCGTGAGGGGAGAGAGATAAAAGCTCATTTAGGAACGACATGAACATGCTGCGTAGGTAGCTGTTTATCACTAAATATCTCCACTGAGATTAAGAAAAGCAGTAGCTTAATAAATTAAGTACTTCCTGGTATGGTTTACTGTACTGGTAACTCCCAAAAGAATGTGGATTGTGGTGAGGGAACAGAGAATAAAGCTCATTTAGGGACCTGCACTTACGAAGGGGGTAGGCAGCTGTATATCAGGGAGTAACCTTCTGAGAATAAAAACAGCTGGAGCTTGTTAAGGTAATTACACAGGGAAAGGATAATGTACTGGGAAACTCCTCAGAAGAATCTGATTGTGGTGAGGCGAGAGAGATAAAATCTCATTTAGGAACGACATGAACATGCTGCATACGTTCCTGTTTATCAGTAAATATCTCCACTGAGATTAAGAAAAGCAGTAGCTTTATAAATCAAGTACTTCCTGGTATGGATACTGTACTGGTAACTCCCCAAAAGAATCTGGATTGTGGTGAGGGAACAGAGAAAAAAGCTCATTAGGAACGACATGAACATGCTGCGTAGGTAGCTGTTTATCAGTAAATATCTCCCACTGCGATTAAGAAAAGCAGTAGCTTAATAAATTAAGAACTTCCTGGTATGGTTACTGTACTGGTAACTCCCAAAAGAATCTGGATTGTGGTGAGGAACAGAGAAAAAAGCTCATTTAGGACCTGCACTTACGAAGGGGGTAGGCAGCTGTATATCAGGGCTGAGAATAAAACAGCTGGAGCTTGTTAAGGTAATTACACACAGGAAAGGATAATGTACTGGGAACTCCTCAGAAGAATCTGATTTGTGGTGAGGGGAGAGAGATAAAAGCTTATTTAGGAACGACTGAACATGCTGCGTAGGTAGCTGTTTATCAGTAAATATCTCCACTGAGATTAAGAAAAGCAGTAGCTTAATAAATTAAGTACTTCCTGGTATGGTTACTTTACTGGTAACTCCCCAAAAGAATCTGATTGTGGTGAGGGAAAAGAGAAAAAAAGCTCATTTAGGACCTGCACTTACGAAGGGGTAGGCAGCTGTATATCAGGGAGTAAACCTTCTGAGAATAAAAACAGCTGGAGCTTGTTAAGGTAATTACACAGGGGAAAGGATAATGTACTGGGAACTCCTCAGAAGAATCTGATTTGTGGTGAGGGGAGAGAGATAAAAGCTCATTTAGGAACGACATGAACATGCTGCGTAGGTAGCTGTTTATCAGTAAATATCTCCACTGAGATTAAGAAAAGCAGTAGCTTAATAAATTAAGTACTTCCTGGTATGGTTACTGTACTGATAATCCCCAAAAGAATCTGGATTGTGGTGAGGGACATAGAAAAAAGCTCATTTAGGAACGACATGAACATGCTGCGTAGGTAGCTGTTTATCAGTAATATCTCCACTGAGATTAAGAAAAGCAGTAGCTTAATAAATTAAGTACTTCCTGGTATGGTTACTGTACTGGTAACTCCCCAAAGAATCTGGTTGTGGTGAGGGAACAGAGAAAAAAGCTCATTTAGGACCTGCACTTAAGAAGGGGGTAGACAGTGTATATCAGGGCTGAGAATAAAAACAGCTGGAGCTTGTAAGGTAATTACACACAGGAAAGGATAATGAACTGGGAACTCCTCAGAAGAATCTGATTTGTGGTGAGGGGAGAGAGATAAAGCTTATTTAGGAACGACATGAACATGCTGCGTAGGTAGCTGTTTATCAGTAAATATCTCCATGAGATTAAGAAAAGCAGTAGCTTAATAAATTAAGTACTTCCTGGTATGGTTACTTTACTGGTAACTCCCCAAAAGAATCTGGATTGTGGTGAGGGAACAGAGAAAAAAAGCTCATTTAGGGACCTGCACTTACGAAGGGGGTAGGCAGCTGTATATCAGGGAGTAAACCTCTGAGAATAAAAACAGCTGGAGCTTGTTAAGGTAATAACCCAGGGGAAAGGATAATGTACTGGGAACTCCTCAGAAGAATCTGATTTGTGGTGAGGGGAGAGAGATAAAAGCTCATTTAGGAACGACATGAACATGCTGCGTAGGTAGCTGTTTATCAGTAAATATCTCCACTGAGATTAAGAAAAGCAGTAGCTTAATAAATTAAGTACTTCCTGGTATGGTTACTGTACTGATAACTCCCCAAAAGAATCTGGATTGTGGTGAGGGAACAGAGAAAAAAGCTCATTTAGGACCTGCACTTACGAAGGGGTAGGCAGCTGTAATCAGGAGTAAACCTTCTGAGAATAAAAAAAGCTGGAGCTTGTTAAGGTAATTACACAGGGGAAAGGATAATGTACTGGGACTCCTCAGAAGAATCTGATTTGTGGTGAGGGGAGAGAGATAAAAGCTCATTTAGGAACGACATGAACATGCTGCGTAGGTAGCGGTTTATCACTAAATATCTCCACTGAGAATAAGAAAAGCAGTAGGTTAATAAATTAAGTACTTCCTGGTATGGTTACTGTACTGGTAACTCCCCAAAAGAATCGGGATTGTGGTGAGGGAAGAGAGAAAAAAGCTCACTTAGGACCTGCACTTACGAAGGGGGGTAGGCCAGCCGTATATCAGGGAGTATCGCTTCTCAGAATAAAAACAGCTGGAGCTTGTTAAGGTAATTACACAGGGGAAAGGATAAGTACTTGGAACTCCTCAGAAGAATCTGATTCGTGGTGAGGGGAGAGAGATAAAACGTCATTAGGAACGACATGAAAATGCTGCATACGTAGCTGTTTATCAGTAAATATCTCCACTGAGATTAAGAAAAGCAGTAGCTTAATAAATTAAGTACTTCCTGGTATGGATACTGTACTGGTAACTCCAAAAGAATCTGGATTGTGGTGAGGGAACAGAGAAAAAAGCTCATTTAGGAACGACATGAACATGCTGCGTAGGTAGCTGCTTATCAGTAAATATCTCCACTGAGAATAAGAAAAGCAGTAGCTTAATAAATTAAGAACTTCCTGGTATGGTTACTGTACTGTTAACTCCCCAAAGAATCTGGATTTTTG
>NW_025957048.1:0-46630 GCF_023159225.1 Perognathus longimembris pacificus
TATTAAGCTACTGCTTTTCTTAATCTCTGTGTAGATATTTACTGATAAACAACTACGTACGCAGCATGTTCATGTCGTTCCTAAATGAGCTTTTATCTCTCTCCCCTCACCACAAATCAGATTGTTCTGAGGAGTTCCCAGTACATTATCCTTTCCCCTGTGGAATTACCTTAACAGGCTCCAGCTGTTTTATTCTCAGAAGGTTTACTCCCTGATATACAGCTGCCTACACCCTTCGTAATTGCAGGTCCTAAATGAGCTTTTTTCTCTGTTCCCTCACCCCAATCCAGATTCTTTTGGGGAGTTACCAGTACAGTATCGATACCAGGAAGTACTTAATTTATTAAGCTACTGCTTTTCTTATTCTCAATGGAGATATTTACTGATAAACAGATACGTATGCAGCATGTTCATGTCGTTCCTAAATGAGTTTTATCTCTCTCCCCTCACCACAACTCAGATTCTTCTGAATAGTACCCAGTACATTATCCTTTCCCCTGTGTAATTACCTTAACAAGCTCCAGCTGTTTTTATTCTCAGAAGGTTTACTCCCTGATATACAGCTGCCTACCCCTTCGTAAGTGCAGGTCATAAAGGAGCTTTTTTCTCTGTTCCCTCACCACAATCCAGAATCTTTTGGGGAGTTACCAGTACAGTAACCATACCAGGAAGTACTTAATTTATTAAGCTACTGCTTTTCTTAATCTCAGTGCAGATATTTACTGATAAACAGCTACCTACGCAGCATGTTCATGTCGTTCCTAAATGAGCATTTATCTCTCTACCCTCACCACAATTCAGATTCTTCTGAGGAGTTCCCAGTACATTATCCTTTCCCCTGTGTAATTACCTTAACAAGCTCCAGCTGTTTTTATTCCCAGAAGGGATACTCCCTGATATACAGCTGCCTACGCAGCATGTTCATGTCGTTCCTAAATGAGCTTTTATCTCTCTCCCCTCACCACAACTCATATTCTTCTGAATAGTACCCAGTACATTATCCTTTCCCCTGTGTAATTACTTTAAAAAGCTCCAGCAGTTTTTATTTTCAGCAGGTTTACTCCCTGATATACTGCTGCCTACCCCCTTCGTACGTGCAGGTCATAAATGAACTTTTTTCTCTGTTCCCTCACCACAATCCAGATGCTTTTGGGGAGTTACCAGTACAGTAACCATACCAGGAAGTACTTATTTTATTAAGCTACTGCTTTTCTTAATCTCAGTGCAGATATTTACTGATAAACAGCTACCTACGCAGCATGTTCATGTCGTTCCTAAATGAGCTTTTATCTCGCTACCCTCACCACAATTCAGATTCTTCTGAGGAGTTCCCAGTACATTATTCTTTCCCCTGTGTAATTACCTTAAAAAGCTCCAGCTGTTTTTATTCTCAGAAGGTTGACTTCCTGATATACAGCTGCCTACCCTCTTCCTAAGTGCAGGTCCTAAATGAGCTTTTTTCTCTGTTCCCTCAAAACAATCCAGATTCTGTTGGGGAGTTACCAGTACAGTAACCATACCAGGAAGTACTTAATTTATTAAGCTACTGCTTTTCTTAATCTCAGTGGAGATATTTACTGATAAACAGCTACCTACGCAGCATGTTCATATCGTTCCTAAATGAGCTTTTATCTCTCTCCCCTCACCACAAATCAGATTCTTCTGAGGAGTTCCCAGTACATTATCCTTTCCCCTGAGTAATTACCTTAACAAGCTCCAGCTGTTTTTATTCTCAGAAGGTTTACTCCCTGATATACAGCTGCCTACCCCCTTCGTAAGTGCAGGTCCTAAAGGAGCTTTTTCTCTGTTCCCTCACCACAATCCAGATTCTTTTGGGGAGTTACCAGTACAGTAACCATACCAGGAAGTACTTAATTTATTAAGCTACTGCTTTTCTTAATCTCAGTGCAGATATTTACTGATAAACAGCTACCTACGCAGCATGTTCATGTCGTTCCTAAATGAGCTTTTATCTCTCTACCCTCACCACAATTCAGATTCTTCTGAGGAGTTCCCAGTACATTATCCTTTCCCCTGTGTAATTACCTTAACAAGCTCCAGCTGTTTTTATTCCCAGAAGGGATACTCCCTGATATACAGCTGCCTACGCAGCATGTTCATGTCGTTCCTAAATGAGCTTTTATCTCTCTCCCCCTCACCACAAATCAGATTCTTCTGAGGATTTCCCAGTACATTATCCTTTCCCCTGTGTAATTACCTTAACAAGCTCCAGCTGTTTTTATTCTCAGAAGGTTTACTCCCTGATATACAGCTGCCTACCACCTTCGAAAGTGCAGGTCCTAAATGAGCTTTTTTCTCTGTTCCCTCACCACAATCCAGATTCTTTTGGGGAGTTTCCAGTACAGTAACCATACCAGGAAGTACTTAATTTATTAAGCTACTGCTTTTCTTAATCTCAGTGGAGATATTTACTGATAATCAGCTACCTACGCAGCATGTTCATGTCGTTCCTAAATGAGTTTTATCTCTCTCCCCCTCACCACAACTCAGATTCTTCTGAATAGTACCCAGTACATTATCCTTTCCCCTGTGTAATTACCTTAACAAGCTCCAGCTGTTTTTATTCTCAGAAGGTTTACTCCCTGATATACAGCTGCCTACCCCCTTCGTAAGTGCAGGTCCTAAAGGAGCTTTTTTCTCTGTTCCCTCACCACAATCCAGATTCTTTTGGGGAGTTACCAGTACAGTAACCATACCAGGAAGTACTTAATTTATTAAGCTACTGCTTTTCTTAATCTCAGTGCAGATATTTACTGATAAACAGCTACCTACGCAGCATGTTCATGTCGTTCCTAAATGAGCTTTTATCTCTCTACCCTCACCACAATTCAGATTCTTCGGAGGAGTTCCCAGGACATTATCCTTTCCCCTGTGTAATTACCTTAACAAGCTCCAGTTGTTTTTATTCCCAGAAGGGATACTCCCTGATATACAGCTGCCTACGCAGCATGTTCATGTCGTTCATAAATGAGCTTTTATCTCTCTCCCCTCACCACAAATCAGATTCTTCTGAGGATTTCCCAGTACATTATCCTTTCCCCTGTGTAATTACCTTAACAAGCTCCAGCTGTTTTTATTCTCAGAAGGTTTACTCCCTGATATACAGCTGCCTACCACCTTCGAAAGTGCACGTCCTAAATGAGCTTTTTTCTCTGTTCCCTCACCACAATCCAGATTCTTTTGGGGAGTTTCCAGTACAGTAACCATACCAGGAAGTACTTAATTTATTAAGCTACTGCTTTTCTTAATCTCAGTGGAGATATTTACTGATAAACAGCTACCTACGCAGCATGTTCATGTCGTTCCTAAATGAGTTTTATCTCTCTCCCCTCACCACAACTCAGATTCTTCTGAATAGTACCCAGTACATTATCCTTTCCCCTGTGTAATTACCTTAACAAGCTCCAGCTGTTTTTATTCTCAGAAGGTTTACTCCCTGATATACAGCTGCCTACCCCCTTCGTAAGTGCAGGTCATAAAGGAGCTTTTTTCTCTGTTCCCTCACCACAATCCAGATTCTTTTGGGGAGTTACCAGTACAGTAACCATACCAGGAAGTACTTAATTTATTAAGCTACTGCTTTTCTTAATCTCAGTGCAGATATTTACTGATAAACAGCTACCTACGCAGCATGTTCATGTCGTTCCTAAATGAGTTTTATCTCTCTCCCCTCACCACAAATCAGATTCTTCTGAGGAGTTCCCAGTACATTATCCTTTCCCCTGTGTAATTACCTTAACAAGCTCCATCTGTTTTTATTCTCAGAAGGTTGACTCCCTGATATACAGCTGCCTACCCCCTTAGTAAGTGCAGGTCCTAAATGAGCTTTTTTCTCTGTTCCCTCACCACAATCCAGATTCTTTTGGGGAGTTACCAGTACGGTAACCATACTAGGAAGTACTTAATTATTAAGCTACTACTTTTCTTAATCTCAGTGGAAATATTTACTTATAAACAGCTACCTAAGCAGCATGTTCATGTCGTTCCTAAATGAGCTTTTATCTCTCTCCCCTCACCACAAATCAGATTCTTCTGAGGAGTTCCCAGTACATTATCCTTTCCCCTGTGTAATTACCTTAACAAGCCCCAGCTGTTTTTATTCTGAGAAGGTTTACTCCCTGATATACAGCTGCCAACCCACTTCGTATGTGCAGGTCCTAAATGAGCTTTTTTCTCTGTTCACACACCACAATCCAGATTCTTTTGGGGAGTTACCAGTACAGTAACCATACCACGAAGTACTAAATTTATCAAGCTACTGCTTTTCTTAATCTCAGTGGAGATATTTACTGATAAACAGCTACCTACGCAGCATGTTCATGTCGTTCCTAAATGAGTTTTATCTCTCTCCCCTCACCACAAATCAGATTCTTCTGAGGAGTTCCCAGTACATTATCCTTTCCCCTGTGTAATTACCTTAACAAGCTCCATCTGTTTTTATTCTCAGAAGGTTGACTCCCTGATATACAGCTGCCTACCCCCTTAGTAAGTGCAGGTCCTAAATGAGCTTTTTCTCTGTTCCCTCACCACAATCCAGATTCTTTTGGGGAGTTACCAGTACGGTAACCATACTAGGAAGTACTTAATTATTAAGCTACTACTTTTCTTAATCTCAGTGGAAATATTTACTTATAAACAGCTACCTACGCAGCATGTTCAGGTCGTTCCTAAATGAGCTTTTATCTCTCTCCCGTCACCACAAATCAGATTCTTCTGAGGAGTTCCCAGTACATTATCCTTTCCCCTGTGTAATTACCTTAACAATCTCCAGCTGTTTTTATTATCAGAAGGTTTACACACTGATATACTGCTCCCTACCCCCCTTCGTAAGTGCAAGTCGTAAATGAGCATTATTCTCTGTTCCCTCACCACAATCCAGATTCTTTTGGGGAGTTACCAGTACACTATCCATACTAGGAAGTACTTAATTTATTAAGCTACTGCTTTTCTTAATCTCTGTGTAGATATTTACTGATAAACAACTACGTACGCAGCATGTTCATGTCGTTCCTAAATGAGCTTTTATCTCTCTCCCCTCACCACAAATCAGATTGTTCTGAGGAGTTCCCAGTACATTATCCTTTCCCCTGTGGAATTACCTTAACAGGCTCCAGCTGTTTTTATTCTCAGAAGGTTTACTCCCTGATATACAGCTGCCTACACCCTTCGTAATTGCAGGTCCTAAATGAGCTTTTTTCTCTGTTCCCTCACCCCAATCCAGATTCTTTTGGGGAGTTACCAGTACAGTATCGATACCAGGAAGTACTTAATTTATTAAGCTACTGCTTTTCTTATTCTCAATGGAGATATTTACTGATAAACAGATACGTATGCAGCATGTTCATGTCGTTCCTAAATGAGTTTTATCTCTCTCCCCTCACCACAACTCAGATTCTTCTGAATAGTACCCAGTACATTATCCTTTCCCCTGTGTAATTACCTTAACAAGCTCCAGCTGTTTTTATTCTCAGAAGGTTTACTCCCTGATATACAGCTGCCTACCCCCTTCGTAAGTGCAGGTCATAAAGGAGCTTTTTTCTCTGTTCCCTCACCACAATCCAGATTCTTTTGGGGAGTTACCAGTACAGTAACCATACCAGGAAGTACTTAATTTATTAAGCTACTGCTATTCTTAATCTCAGTGGATATATTTACTGATAAACAGCACCTACGCAGCATGTTCATGTCGTTCCTAATTGAGCTTTTATCTCTCTCCCCTCACCACAAATCAGATTCTTCTGAGGAGTTCCCAGTACATTATCCTTTCCCCTGTGTAATTACCTTAACAAGCCCCAGCTGTTTTTATTCTGAGAAGGTTTACTCCCTGATATACAGCTGCCAACCCCACTTCGTATGTGCAGGTCCTAAATGAGCTTTTTTTCTCTGTTCACACACCACAATCCAGATTCTTTTGGGGAGTTACCAGTACAGTAACCATACCACGAAGTACTAAATTTATCAAGCTACTGCTTTTCTTAATCTCAGTGGAGATATTTACTGATAAACAGCTACCTACGCAGCATGTTCATGTCGTTCCTAAATGAGTTTTATCTCTCTCCCCTCACCACAAATCAGATTCTTCTGAGGAGTTCCCAGTACATTATCCTTTCCCCCTGTGTAATTACCTTAACAAGCTCCATCTGTTTTTATTCTCAGAAGGTTGACTCCCTGATATACAGCTGCCTACCCCCTTAGTAAGTGCAGGTCCTAAATGAGCTTTTTTCTCTGTTCCCTCACCACAATCCAGATTCTTTTGGGGAGTTACCAGTACGGTAACCATACTAGGAAGTACTTAATTATTAAGCTACTACTTTTCTTAATCTCAGTGGAAATATTTACTTATAAACAGCTACCTACGCAGCATGTTCAGGTCGTTCCTAAATGAGCTTTTATCTCTCTCCCGTCACCACAAATCAGATTCTTCTGAGGAGTTCCCAGTACATTATCCTTTCCCCTGTGTAATTACCTTAACAATCTCCAGCTGTTTTTATTATCAGAAGGTTTACACACTGATATACAGCTCCCTACCCCCTTCGTAAGTGCAAGTCGTAAATGAGCATTATTCTCTGTTCCCTCACCACAATCCAGATTCTTTTGGGGAGTTACCAGTACACTATCCATACTAGGAAGTACTTAATTTATTAAGCTACTGCTTTTCTTAATCTCTGTGTAGATATTTACTGATAAACAACTACGTACGCAGCATGTTCATGTCGTTCCTAAATGAGCTTTTATCTCTCTCCCCTCACCACAAATCAGATTGTTCTGAGGAGTTCCCAGTACATTATCCTTTCCCCTGTGGAATTACCTTAACAGGCTCCAGCTGTTTTTATTCTCAGAAGGTTTACTCCCTGATATACAGCTGCCTACACCCTTCGTAATTGCAGGTCCTAAATGAGCTTTTTTCTCTGTTCCCTCACCCCAATCCAGATTCTTTTGGGGAGTTACCAGTACAGTATCGATACCAGGAAGTACTTAATTTATTAAGCTACTGCTTTTCTTATTCTCAATGGAGATATTTACTGATAAACAGATACGTATGCAGCATGTTCATGTCGTTCCTAAATGAGTTTTATCTCTCTCCCCTCACCACAACTCAGATTCTTCTGAATAGTACCCAGTACATTATCCTTTCCCCTGTGTAATTACCCTTAACAAGCTCCAGCTGTTTTTATTCTCAGAAGGTTTACTCCCTGATATACAGCTGCCTACCCCCTTCGTAAGTGCAGGTCATAAAGAGCTTTTTTCTCTGTTCCCTCACCACAATCCAGATTCTTTTGGGGAGTTACCAGTACAGTAACCATACCAGGAAGTACTTAATTTATTAAGCTACTGCTATTCTTAATCTCAGTGGATATATTTACTGATAAACAGCACCTACGCAGCATGTTCATGTCGTTCCTAATTGAGCTTTTATCTCTCTCCCCTCACCACAAATCAGATTCTTCTGAGGAGTTCCCAGTACATTATCCTTTCCCCTGTGTAATTACCTTAACAAGCTCCAGCTATTTTTATTCTCAGAAGGTTTACTCCCTGATATACAGCTGCCTACCTCCTTCGTAAGTGCAGGTCCTAAATGAGCTTTTTTCTCTGTTCCCTCACCACAATCAAGATTCTTTTCGGGAGTTACCAGTATAGTATCCATAGCAGGAAGTACTTAATTTATTACGCTACTGCTTTTCTAAATCTCAGTGTAGATATTTACTGATAGACAGCTATGTATGCAGCATGTTCATGTCGTTCCTAAATGAGCTTTTATCTCTCTACCTTCACCACAAATCAGATTCTTCTGAGGAGTTCCCAGTACATTATCCTTTCCCCTGTGTAATTACCTTAAAAAGCTCCAGCTGTTTTTATTCTCTGAAGGTTTACTCCCTGATATACAGCTGCCTACCCCCTTCGTAATTGCAGGTACTAAATGAGCTTTTTTCTCTGTTCCCTCACCACAATCCAGATTCTTTTGGGGAGTTACCAGTACAGTAACCATACCAGAAATTACTTAATTTATTAAGCTACTGCTTTTCTTAATCTCAGTGGAGATATTTACTGATAAACTGCTACGTACGCAGCATGTTCATGTCGTTCCTATATGAGCTTTTATCTCTCTACCCTCACCAAAAATCAGATTCTTCTGAGGAGTTACCAGTACATTATCCTTTCCCCTGTGTAATTACCTTAAAAAGCTCCAGCTGTTTTTATTCTCTGAAGGTTTACTCCCTGATATACAGCTGCCTACCCCCTTCGTATTTGCAGGTACTAAATGAGCTTTTTTCTCTGTTCCCTCACCACAATCCAGATTCTTTTGGGGAGTTACCAGTACAGTAACCATACCAGAAATTACTTAATTTATTAAGCTACTGCTTTTCTTAATCTCAGTGGAGATATTTACTGATAAACTGCTACGTACGCAGCATGTTCATGTCGTTCCTATATGAGCTTTTATCTCTCTACCCTCACCACAAATCAGATTCTTCTGAGGAGTTCCCAGTACATTACCTTTCCCCTGTGTAATTACCTTAACAATCTCCAGCTGTTTTTATTCTCAGAAGGTTCACTCCCTGATATACAGCTGCCTACCCCCTTCGTAAGTGCAGGTCCTAAATGAGCTTTTTTCTCTGTTCCCTCACGACAATCCAGATTCTTTTGGGGAGTTACCAGTACAGTAACCATACCAGGAAGTACTTAATTTATTAAGCTACTGCTTTTCTTAATCTCAGTGGAGATATTTACTGATAAACAGCTACGTATGCAGCATGTTCATGTCGTTCCTAAATGAGCTTTTATCTCTCTCCCCTCACCAAAAATCAGATTCTTCTGAGGAGTTCCCAGTACATTATCCTTTCCCCTGTGTAATTACCTTAACAAGCTCCAGCTTTTTTTATTCTCAGAAGGTTTACTCCCTGATATACTGCTGCCTACCCCCTTCGTAAGTGTAGGTCCTAAATGAGCTTCTTTCTCTGTTCCCTCACCACAATCCAGATTCTTTTGGGGAGTTACCAGTAGAGTAACCATACCAGGAACTACTTAATTTATTAAGCTACTGCTTTTCTTAATCTCAGTGGAGATATTTACTGATAAACAGCTACCTACGCAGCATGTTCATGTCGTTCCGATATGAGCTTTTATCTCTCTCCCCTCACCACAAATCAGATTCTTCTCAGGAGTTCCCAGTACATTATCCTTTCCCCTGTGTAATTACCTTAACATGCTCCAGCTGTTTTTATTCTCAGAAGGTTTACTCCCTGATATACAACTGCCTACCCCCTTCGTAAGTGCAGGTCCTAAATGAGCTTTTTTCTCTGTTCCCTCACCACAATCCAGATTCTTTTGGGGAGTTACCAGTACAGTAACCATACCAGGAAGTACTTAATTTATTAAGCTACTGCTTTTCTTAATCTCAGTGGAGATATTTACTGATAAACAGCTACGTAAGCAGCATGTTCATGTCGTTCCTAAATGAGCTTTTATCTCTCTCCCCTCACCACAAATCAGATTCTTCTGAGGAGTTCCCAGTACATTATCCTTTCCCCTGAGTAATTACCTTAACAAGCTCCAGCTGTTTTTATTCTCAGAAGGTTTACTCCCTGATATACAGCTGCCTACCCCCTTCGTAAGTGCAGGTCCTAAATGAGCTTTTTTCTCTGTTCCCTCACCACAATCCAGATTCTTTTATGGAGTTACCAGTACAGTAACCATACCAGGAAGTACTTAATTTATTAAGCTACTGCTTTTCTTAATCTCAGTGGAGATATTTACTGATAAACAGCTACCTACGCAGCATGTTCATGTCGTTCATAAATGAGCTTTTATCTCTCTCCCCTCACCACAAATCAGATTCTTCTAAGGAGTTCCCAGTACATTATCCTTTCCCCTGTGTAATTACCTTAACAAGCTCCAGCTGTTTTTATTCTCAGAAGGTTTACTCCCTGATATACAGCTGCCTACCCCCTTCGTATGTGCAGGTCCTAAATGAGCTTTTTTATCTGTTCCCTCACCACAATCCAGATTCTTTTGGGGAGATACCAGTACAGTAATCATACCAGGAAGTACTTAATTTATTAAGCTACTGCTTTTCTTAATCTCAGTGGAGATATTTACTGATAAACATCTACGTACGCAGCATGTTCATGTCGTTCCTAAATGAGCTTTTATCTCTCTCCCCTCACCACAAATCAGATTCTTCAGCGGAGTTCCCAGTACATTACCTTTCCCCTGTGTAATTACCTTAACAATCTCCAGCTGTTTTTTTTCTCAGAAGGTTCACTCCCTGATATACAGCTGCCTACCCCCTTCGTAAGTGCAGGTCCTAAATGAGGTTTTTTCTCTGTTCCCTCACGACAATCCAGATTCTTTTGGGGAGTTACCAGTACAGTAACCATACCTGGAAGTACTTAATTTATTAAGCTACTGCTTTTCTTAATCTCAGTGGAGATATTTACTGATAAACAGCTACGTATGCAGCATGTTCATGTCGTTCCTAAATGAGCTTTTATCTCTCTCCCCTCACCACAAATCAGATTCTTCTGAGGAGTTCCCAGTACATTATCCTTTCCCCTGTGTAATTACCTTAACAAACTCCAGCTTTTTTTATTCTCAGAAGGTTTACTCCCTGATATACTGCTGCCTACCCCCTTCGTAAGTGTAGGTCCTAAATGAGCTTCTTTCTCTGTTCCCTCACCACAATCCAGATTCTTTTGGGGAGTTACCAGTAGAGTAACCATACCAGGAACTACTTAATTTATTAAGCTACTGCTTTCCTTAATCTCAGTGGAGATATTTACTGATAAACAGCTACCTACGCAGCATGTTCATGTCGTTCCGATATGAGCTTTTATCTCTACCCTCACCAAAAATCAGATTCTTCTCAGGAGTTCCCAGTACATTATCCTTTCCCCTGTGTAATTACCTTAACAAGCTCCAGCTGTTTTTATTCTCAGAAGGTTTACTCCCTGATATACAGCTGCCTACCACCTTCGAAAGTGCAGGTCCTAAATGAGCTTTTTTCTCTGTTCCCTCACCAAAATCCAGATTCTTTTGGGGAGTTTCCAGTACAGTAACCATACCAGGAAGTACTTAATTTATTAAGCTAGTGCTTTTCTTAATCTCAGTGGAGATATTTACTGATAAACAGCTACCTACGCAGCATGTTCATGTCGTTACTAAATGAGTTTTATCTCTCTCCCCTCACCACAACTCAGATTCTTCTGAATAGTACCCAGTACGTTATCCTTTCCCCTGCGTAATTACCTTAAAAAGCTCCAGCAGTTTTTATTCTCAGAAGGTTTACTCCCTGATATACTGCTGCCTACCCCCTTCGTAAGTGCAGGTCCTAAATGAGCTTTTTTCTCTGTTCCCTCACCACAATCCAGATTCTTTTGGGGTGTTACCAGTACAGTAACCATACCAGGAAGTACTTAATTTATTAAGCTACTGCTTCTCTTAAACTCAGTGGAGATATTTACTGATAAACAGCTACCTACGCAGCATGTTCTTGTCGTTCCTAAATGAGCTTTTATCTCTCTCCCCTCACCACAAATCAGATTCTTCTGAGGAGTTCCCGGTACATTATCCTTTCCCCTGTGTAATTACCTTAACAAGCTCCAGCTGTTTTTATTCTCAGAGGTTTATTCCTGATATACAGCTGCCTACCTCCTTCATAAGTGCAGGTCCTAAATGAGCTTTTTTCTCTGTTCCCTCACCACAATCCAGATTCTTTTGGGGAGTTACCAGTACAGTAATCATACCAGGAAGTACATAATTTATGAAGCTACTGCTTTTCTTAATCTCACTGGAGATATTTACTGATAAACAGCTACCTACGCAGCATGTTCATGTCGTTCCTAAATGAGCTTTTATCTCTTTCCCCTCAACACAAATCAGATTCTTCTGAGAAGTTCCCAGTACATTATCCTTTCCCCTGTGTAATTACCTTAACAAGCTCCAGCTGTTTTTATTCTCAGAAGGTTAATTCCCTGATATACAGCTGCCTACCCCCTTCGTAATTGCAGGTCCTTAATGAGCTTTTTTCTCTGTTCCCTCACCACAATCCAGATTCTTTGGGGAGTTACCAGTACAGTAACCATACCAGGAAGTACTTAATTTATTCAGGTACTGCTTTTCTTAATCTCAGTGGAGATATTTACTGATAAACAGCTACCTAGGCAGCATGTTCATGTCGTTCCTAAATGAGCTTTTATCCCTCTCCCCTCACCACAAATCAGATTCTACTGAGGAGTTCCCAGTACATTATCCTTTCCCCTCTGTACTTACCTTAACAAGCTCCAGCTGTTTTTATTCTCAGAAGGTTTACTCCCTGATATACAGCTGCCTACCCCCTTCGTAAGTGCAGGTCCTAAAAGAGCTTTTTTCTCTGTTCCCTCACCACAATCCAGATTCTTTTGGGGAGTTACCAGTACAGTAACCATACCAGGAAGTACTTAATTTTTTAAGCTACTGCTTTTCTTAATCTCAGTGGAGATATTTACTGATAAACAGCTACCTACGCAGCATGTTCATATCGTTCCTAAATGAGCTTTTATCTCTCTCCCCTCACCACAAATCAGATTCTTCTGAGGAGTTCCCAGTACATTATCCTTTCCCCTGTGTAATTACCTTAACAAGCTCCAGCTGTTTTTATTCTCAGAAGGTTTACTCCCTGATATACAGCTGCCTACCCCCTTCGTAAGTGCAGGTCCTAAAGGAGCTTTTTTCTCTGTTCCCTCACAACAATCCAGATTCTTTTGGGGAGTTACTAGTACAGTAACCATACCAGGAAGTACTTAATTTATTAAGCTACTGCTTTTCTTAATCTCAGTGCAGATATTTACTGATAAACAGCTACCTACTCAGCATGTTCATGTCGTTCCTAAATGAGCTTTTATCTCTCTACCCTCACCACAAATCAGATTCTTCTGAGGAGTTCCCAGTACATTATCCTTTCCCCTGTGTAATTACCTTAACAACCTCCAGCTGTTTTTATTCACAGAAGGGATACTCCCTGATATACAGCTGCCTACGCAGCATGTTCATGTCGTTCCTAAATGAGCTTTTATCTCTCTCCCCTCACCACAAATCAGATTCTTCTGAGGATTTCCCAGTACATTATCCTTTCCCCTGTGTAATTACCTTAACAAGCTCCAGCTGTTTTTATTCCCAGAAGGGATACTCCCTGATGTACAGCTGCCCACGCAGCATGTTCATGTCGTTCCTAAATGAGTTTTATCTCTCTCCCCTCACCACAACTCAGATTCTTCTGAATAGTACCCAGTACATTATCCTTTCCCCTGTGTAATTACCTTAAAAAGCTCCAGCAGTTTTTATTCTCAGAAGGTTTACTCCCTGATATACTGCTGCCTACCCCCTTCGTAATTGCAGGCCCTAAATGAGCTTTTTTCTCTGTTTCCTCACCACAATCCAGATTCTTTGGGGAGTTACCAGTACAGTAACCATACCAGGAAGTACTTAATTTATTAAGGTACTGCTTTTCTTAATCTCAGTGGTGATATTTACTGATAAACAGCTACGTACGCAGCATGTTCATGTCGTTCCTAAATGAGCTTTTATCTCTCTTCCCTCACCACAAATCAGATTCTTCTGAGGAGTTCCCAGTACATTATCCTTTCCCCTGTTTAATTACCTTAATTAGCTCCAGCTGTTTTTATTCTCAGAAGGTTTACTCCCTGATATACAGCTGTCTACCCCCTTCGTAAGTGCTGGTCCTAAATCAGATTTTTTTCTCTGTTCCCTCACCACAATCCAGATTCTTTTGGGAGTTACCAGTACAGTAACCATACCAGGAAGTACTTAATTTATTAAGCTACTGCTTTTTTTAATCTCAGTGGAGATATTTATTGATAAACAGCTAACTACGCAGCATGTTCATGTCGTTCTTAATGAGGTTTTATCTCTCTCCCCTCACCACAAATCAGATTCTTCTGAGGAGTTCCCAGTACATTATCCTTTCCCCTGTGTAATTACCTTAACAAGCTCCAGCTGTTTTTATTCCCAGAAGGGATACTCCCTTATATTCAGCTGCCTACCCGCTTCGTAAGTGCAGGTCCTAAATGAGCTTTTTTCTCTGTTCCCTCACTACAATCCAGATTCTTTTGTGGAGTTACCAGTACAGTAACCATACCAGGAAGTACGTAATTTATTAACCTACTGCTTTTCTTAATCTCAGTGGAGATATTTACTGATAAACAGCTACCTACGCAGCATGTTCATGTCGTTCCTAAATGAGCTTTTATCTCTCTCCCCTCACCACAAATCAGATTCTTCTGAGGAGTTCCCAGTACATTATCCTTTCGCCTGTGTAATTACCATAACAAGCTCCAGCTGTTTTTATTCTCAGAAGGTTTACTCCCTGATATACAGCTGCCTACCCCCTTCGTAAGTGCAGGTCCTAAAGGAGCTTTTTTCTCTGTTCCCTCACAACAATCCAGATTCTTTGGGGGAGTTACCAGTACAGTAACCATACCAGGAAGTACTTAATTTATTAAGCTACTGCTTTTCTTAATCTCAGTGGAGATATTTACTGATAAACAGCTACATACGCAGCATGTTCATGTCGTTCCTAAATGAGCTTTTTTCTCTCTACCCTCACCACAAATCAGATTCTTCTGAGGAGTTCCCAGTACATTATCCTTTCCCCTGTTTAATTACCTTAACAAGCTCCAGCTGTTTTTATTCCCAGAAGGGATACTCCCTGATATACAGCTGCCTACGCAGCATGTTCATGTCGTTCCTAAATGAGCTTTTATCTCTCTCCCCTCACCACAAATCAGATTCTTCTGAGGATTTCCCAGTACATTATCCTTTCCCCTGTGTAATTACCTTAACAAGCTCCAGCTGTTTTTATTCTCAGAAGGTTTACTCCCTGATATACAGCTGCCTACCACCTTCGAAAGTGCAGGTCCTAAATGAGCTTTTTTCTCTGTTCCCTCACCAAAATCCAGATTCTTTTGGGGAGTTTCCAGTACAGTAACCATACCAGGAAGTACTTAATTTATTAAGCTACTGCTTTTCTTAATCTCAGTGGAGATATTTACTGATAAACAGCTACCTAGGCAGCATGTTCATGTCGTTCCTAAATGAGTTTTATCTCTCTCCCCTCACCACAACTCAGATTCTTCTGAATAGTACCCAGTACGTTATCCTTTCCCCTGTGTAATTACCTTAAAAAGCTCCAGCAGTTTTTATTCTCAGAAGGTTTACTCCCTGATATACTGCTGCCTACCCACTTCGTAAGTGCAGGTCCTAAATGAGCTTTTTTCTCTGTTCCCTCACCACAATCCAGATTCTTTTGGGGTGTTACCAGTACAGTAACCATACCAGGAAGTACTTAATTTATTAAGCTACTGCTTTTCTTAAACTCAGTGGAGATATTTACTGATAAACAGCTACCTACGCAGCATGTTCATGTCGTTCCTAAATGAGCTTTTATCTCTCTCCCCTCACCACAAATCAGATTCTTCTGAGGAGTTCCCGGTACATTATCCTTTCCCCTGTGTAATTACCTTAACAAGCTCCAGCTGTTTTTATTCTCAGAAGGTTTACTCCCTGATATACAGCTGCCTACCCCCTTCATAAGTGCAGGTCCTAAATGAGCTTTTTTCTCTGTTCCCACACCACAATCCAGATTGTTTTGGGGAGGTACCAGTACAGTAACCATACCAGGAAGTACTTAATTTATTAAGCTACTGCTTTTCTTAATCTCAGTGCAGATATTTACTGATAAACAGCTACCTACACAGCATGTTCATGTCGTTCCAAAATGAGCTTTTATCTCTCTCCCCTCACCACAAATCAGATTCTTCTGAGGAGTTCCCGGTACATTATCCTTTCCCCTGTGTAATTACCTTAACAAGCTCCAGCTGTTTTTATTCTCAGAAGGTTTACTCCCTGATATACAGCTGCCTAACCCTTCGTAATTGCAGGTCCTAAATGAGCTTTTTTCTCTGTTCCCTCACCACAATCCAGATTTTTTGGGGAGTTACCAGTACAGTATCCATACCAGCAAGTACTTAATTTATTAAGCTACTGCTTTTCTTAATCTCAGTGGAGATATTTACTGATAAACAGCTATGTATGCAGCATGTTCATGTCGTTCCTAAATGAGCTTTTATCTCTCTCCCCTCACCACAAATCAGATTCTTCTGAGGAGTTCCCAGTACATTATCCGTTCCCCTGTGTAATTACCTTAACAAGCTCCAGCTGTTTTTATTCTCAGAATGTTTACTCCCTGATATACAGCACCTACACCCTTCTAAAGTGCAGGTCCTAAATGAGATTTTTTCTCTGTTCCCTCACCACAATCCAGATTCTTTTGAGGAGTTACCAGTACAGTATCCATACCAGAAAGTACTTAATTTATTAAGCTACTGCTTTTCTTAATCTCAGTGGAGATATTTGCTGATAAACAGCTACCTACGCAGCATGTTCATATCGTTCCTAAATGAGCTTTTATCTCTCTCCCTTCACCACAAATCACATTCTTCTGAGGAGTTCCCCGTACATTATCCTTTCCCCTGTGTAATTACCTTAACATGCTCCAGCTGTTTTTATTCTCAGAAGGTTTACTCCCTGATATGCAGCTGCCTACCCCCTTCGTAAGTGCAGGCCCTAAATGAGCTTTTTTTCTCTGGTCCCTCACCACAATACAGATTCTTTGGGGGAGTTACCAGTACAGTAACCATACCAGGAAGTACTTAATTTGTTAAGCTACTGCTTTTCTTAATCTCAGTGGAGATATTTACTGATAAACAGCTACCTATGCAGCATGTTCCTGTCGTTCCTAAATGAGCTTTTATCTCTCTCCCCTCACCTCAAATCAGATTCTTCTGAGGAGTTCCCAGTACATTATCCTTTCCCATGTGTAATTACCTTAACAAGCTCCAGCTGTTTTTATTCTCAGAAGGTTTACACCCTGATATACAGCTGCCTACCCCCTTCGAAAGTGCAGGTCTAAAATGTGTTTTTTTCTCTGTTCCCTCACCACAATCCAGATTCTTTTGGGGAGTTACCAGTACAGTCACCATACTAGGAAGTACTTAATTTATTAAGCTACTGCTTTTCTTAATCTCAGTGTAGATATTTACTGATAAACTGCTACCTACGCAGCATGTTCATGTCGTTCCTAAATGAGCTTTTATCTCTCTCCCCTCACCACAAATCAGATTCTTCTGAGGAGTTCCCAGTACATTATCCTTTCCCATGTGTAATTACCTTAACAAGCTCCAGCTGTTTTTATTCTCAGAAGGTTTACACCCTGATATACAGCTGCCTACCCCCTTCGAAAGTGCAGGTCTAAAATGAGCTTTTTTCTCTGTTCCCTCTCCACAATCCAGATTCTTTTGGGGAGTTACCAGTACAGTCACCATACCAGGAAGTACTTAAATTATTAAGCTACTGCTTTTCTTAATCTCAGTGGAGATATTTACTGATAAACTGCTACCTACGCAGCATGTTCATGTCGTTCCTAAATGAGCTTTTATCTCTCTCCCCTCACCACAAATCAGATTCTTCTGAGGAGTTCCCAGTACATTATCCTTTCCCCTGTGTAATTACCTTAAGAAGCTCCAGCTGTTTTTATTCTCAGAAGGTTTACTCCCTGATGTACAGCTGCCTATCCCCTTCGTAAGTGCAGGTCCTAAATGAGATTTTTTCTCTGTTCCCTCGCCACAATCCGATTCTTTTGGGGAGTTACCAGTACAGTAACCATACCAGGAAGTACTTAATTTATTAAGCTACTGCTTTTCTTAATCTCAGTGGAGATATTTACTGATAAACAGCTACGTATGCAGCATGTTCATGTCGTTCCTAAATGAGCTTTTATCTCTCTCCCCTCACCACAAATCAGATTCTTCTGAGGAGTTCCCAGTACTTCATCTTTTCCGCTTTGTAATTACCTTAACAAGCTCCAGCTGATTTTATTCTCAGAAGGTTTACTCCCTGATATACAGCTGTCTACCCCCTTCGTAAGTGCAGGTCCTAAATGAGCTTTTTTCTCTGTTCCCTCACCACAATCCAGATTCTTTGGGAAGTTACCAGTACAATAACCATACCAGGAAGTACTTAATTTATTAAGCTACTGCTTTTCTTAATCTCAGTGGAGATATTTACTGATAAACAGCTACCTACGCAGCATGTTCATGTCGTTCCTAAATGAGTTTTTATCTCTCTCCCCTCACCACAAATCAGATTCTTCTGAGGAGTTCCCAGTACATTATCCTTTCCCGTGTGTAATTACCTTAACAAGCTCCAGCTGTTTTTATTCTCAGAAGGTTTACTCCCTGATATACAGCTGCCTATCCCCTTCGTAAATGCAGGTCCTAAATGACCTTTTTTCTATGTTCCCAAACCACAATCCAGATTCTTTTGGGGAGTTACCAATACAGTAACCATACCAGGAAGTACTTAATTTATTAAGCTACTGCTTTTCTTAATCTCAGTGGAGATATTTACTGATAAACAGCTACCTACGCAGCATGTTCATGTCGTTCCTAAGTGAGCTTTTATCTCTCTCCCCTCAACACAAATCAGATTCTTCTGAGGAGTTCCCAGTACATTATCCTTTCCCCTGTGTAATTACCTTAACAAGCTCCAGCTGTTTTTATTCTCAGAAGGTTTACTCCCTGATATACAGCTGCCTACCCCCTTCGTAGGTGCAGGTCCTAAATGAGCTTTTTTATCTGTTCTCTCACCACAATCCAGATTCTTTTGCGGAGTTACCAGTACAGTAACCATACCAGGAAGTACTTAGTTTATTAAGCTACTGCTTTTCTTAATCTCAGTGGAGATATTTACTGATAAACAGCTACCTACGCAGCATGTTCATGTCGTTCCTAAATGAGCTTTTATCTCTCTCCCCTCACCACAAATCAGATTCTTCTGAGGAGTTCCCAGTACATTATCCTTTCCCCTGTGTAATTACTTTAACAAGCTCCAGCTGTTTTTAATCTCAGAAGGTTTACTCCCTGATATATAGCTGCCTACGCCCTTCGAAAGTGCGGGTCCTAAATGAGCTTTTTTCTCTGTTCCCTCACCACAATCCAGATTCTTTTGGGGAGTTACCAGTACAGTAACCATACCAGGAAGTACTTAATTTATTAAGCTACTGCTTTTCTTAATCTCAGTGGAGATATTTACTGATAAACAGCTACCTACGCAGCATGTTCATGTCGTTCCTAAATGAGCTTTTATCTCTCGCCCCACACCACAAATCAGATTTTTCTGAGGAGTTCCCAGTACATTATCCTTTCCCCTGTGTAATTACCTTAACAAGCTCCAGTTGTTTTTATTCTCAGAAGGTTTACTCCCTGATATACAGCTGCCTACCCCCTTCGTAAGTGCAGGTCCTAAATGAGCTTTTTTCTCTCTTCCCTCACCACAATCCAGATTCTTTTGGGGAGTTACCAGTACAGTAACCATACCAGGAAGTACTTAATTTATTAAGCTACTGCTTTTCTTAATCTCAGTGGAGATATTTACTGATAAACAGCTACCTACGCAGCATGTTCATGTCGTTCCTAAATGAGCTTTTATCTCTCTCCCCTCACCACAAATCAGATTCTTCTGAGGAGTTCCCAGTACATTATCCTTTCCCCTGTGTAATTACCTTAACAAGCTCCAGCTGTTTTTATTTTCAGAAGGTTTACTCCCTGATATACACCTGCCTACCCCCTAAGTAAGTGCAGGGCCTAAATGAGCTTTTTTCTCTGTTCCCTCACCTCAATCCAGATTCTTTTGCGGAGTTACCAGTATAGTAACCATACCAGGAAGTACTTAATTTATTAAGATAATGCTTTTCTTAATCTCACTGGAGATATTTACTGATAAACGGCTACCTACGCAGCATGTTCATGTCGTTCCAAAATGAGCTTTTATCTCTCTCCCCTCACCACAAATCAGATTCTTCTGAGGAGTTCCCAGTACTTTATCCTTTCACCTGTGTAATTACCTTAACAAGCTCCAGCTGTTTTTATTCTCAGAAGGTTTACTCCCTGATATACAGCTGCCTACCCCCTTCGTTAGTGCAGGTCTTAATGAGCTTTTTTCTCTGTTCCCTCACCACAATCCAGATTCTTTTGGGGAGTTACCAGTACAGTAACCATACCAGGAAGTACTTAATTTATTAAGTACTGCTTTTCTTAATCTCAGTGGAGATATTTACTGATAAACAGCTACCTACGCAGCATGTTCATGTCGTTCTTAAATGAGCTTTTATCTCTCTCCCCTCACCACAAATAAGATTCTTCTGAGGAGTTCCCAGTACATTATCCTTTCCCCTGTGTAATTACCTTAACAAGCTCCGGCTGTTTTTATTCTCAGAAGGTTTACTCCCTGATATACAGCTGCCTACCCCCTTCGTAAGTGCAGGTCCTAAATGAGCTTTTTTCTCTGTTCCCTCACCACAATCCAGATGCTTTTGGGGAGTTACCAGTACAGTAACCATACCAGAAAATACTTAATTTATTAAGCTACTGCTTTTCTTAATCTCAGTGGAGATATTTATTGATAAACAGCTACCTACGCAGCATGTTCATGTCTTTCCTAAATGAGCTTTTATCTCTCTCCCCTCACCACAAATCAGATTCTTCTGAGGAGTTCCCAGTACATTATCCTTTCCCCTGTCTAATTACCTTAACAAGCTCCAGCTGTTTTTATTCTCAGAAGGTTTACTCCCTGATATACAGTTGCCTACCCCCTACGTAAGTGCAGGTCCTAAATGAGCTTTATTCTCTGTTCCCTCACCACAATCCACATTCTTTTGGGGAGTTACCAGTACAATATCCATACCAGGAAGTACTTAATTTATTAAGCTACTGCTTTTCTTAATCTCAGTGGAGATATTTACTTATAAACAGCTACGTATGCAGCATGTTCATGTCGTTCCTAAATGAGCTTTTATCTCTCTCCACTCACCACGAATCAGATTCTTCTGAGGAGTTCCCAGTACATTATCCTTTCCCCTGTGTAATTACCTTAACAAGCTCCAGTTGTTTTTATTCTCAGAAGCGATACTCCCTGATATACAGCTGCCTACCCCCTTCGTAACTGCAGGTCCTAAATGAGTTTTTTTCTCTGTTCCCTCACCACAATCCCGATTCTTTTGGGGAGTTACCAGTACAGTAACCATACCAGGAAGTACTTAATTTATTAAGCTACTGCTTTTCTTAATCTCAGTGGAGATATTTACTGATAAACAGCTACCTACGCAGCATGTTCATGTCGTTCCTAAATGAGCTTTTTTCTCTGTTCCCTCACCACAATCCTGATTCATTTGGGGAGTTACCACTACAGTATCCATACCAGGAAGTACTTAATTTATTAAGCTACTGCTTTTCTTAATCTCAGTGGAGATATTTACTGATAAACAGCTAAGTATGCAGCATGTTCATGTCGTTCCTACATGAGATTTTATCTCTCTCCCCTCACCACAAATCAGATTCTTCTGAGGAGTTCCCAGTACATTATCCTTTCCCCTCTGTAATTACCTTAACAAGCTCCAGCTGTTTTTATTCTCAGAAGCGATAATCCCTGATATACAGCTGCCTAACCCCTTCGTAAGTGCAGGTCCTAAATGAGCTTTTTTCTCTGTTCCCTCACCACAATCCAGATTCTTTTGGGGAGTTACCAGTACAGTAACCATACCAGGAAGTTCTTAATTTATTAAGCTACTGCTTTTCTTAATGTCAGTGGAGATATTTACTGATAAACAGCTACCTACGCAGCATGTTCATGTCGTTCCTAAATGAGCTTTTTTCTCTGTTCCCTCACCACAATCCAGATTCTTTTGGGGAGTTACCAGTACAGTATCCATAGCAGGAAGTACTTGATTTATTAAGCTACTGCTTTTCTTAATCTCAGTGGAGATATTTAGTGATAAACAGCTACCTACGCAGCATGTTCATGTCGTTCCTAAATGAGCTTTTATCTCTCTCCCCTCACGACAAATCAGATTCTTCTGAGGAGTTCCGAGGACATTATCCTTTCCCCTGTGTAATTACCTTAACAAGCTCCAGCTGTTTTTATTCTCAGAAGGTTTACTCCCTGATATACAGCTGCCTACCCCCTTCGTAAGTGCAGGTCCTAAATGAGCTTTTTTCTCTGTTCCCTCACAAAAATCCAGATGCTTTTGGGGAGTTACCAGTACAGTAACCATACCAGGAAGTACTTAATTTATTAAGCTACTGCTTTTCTTAATCTCAGTGGAGATATTTACTGATAAGCAGCTACCTACGCAGCATGTTCATGTCGTTCCTAAATGAGCTTTTTTCTCGGTTCCCTCACCACAATCCAGATTCTTTTGGGGAGTTACCAGTACAGTATCCATACCAGGAATTACTTAATTTATTAAGCTACTGCTTTTCTTAATCTCAGTGGAGATATTTACTGATAAACAGCTACGTATGCAGCATTTTCATGTCGTTCCTAAATGAGCTTTTATCTCTCTCCCCTCACCACGAATCAGATTCTTCTGAGGAGTTCCCAGTACATTATCCTTTCCCCTGTGTAATTACCTTAACAAGCTCCAGCTGTTTTTATTCTCAGAAGCGATATTCCCTGATATACAGCTGCCTACCCCCTTCGTAAGTGCAGGTCCTAAGTGAGCTTTTTTCTCTCTTCCCTCACCACAATCCCGATTCTTTTGGGGAGTTACCAGTACAGTAACCATATCAGGAAGTACTTAATTTATTAAGCTACTGCTTTTCTTATTCTCAGTGGAGATATTTAGTGATAAACCGCTACCTACGCAGCATGTTCATGTCGTTCCTAAATGAGCTATTATCTCTCTCCCCTCACCACAAATCAGATTCTTCTGATGAGTTCCCAGTACATTATCCTTTCCCCTGTGTAATTACCTTAACAAGCTCCAGCTGTTTTTATTCTCAGAAGGTTTACTCCCTGATATACAGCTGCCTACCCCCTTCGTAAGTGCAGGTCCTAAATGAGCTTTTTTCTCTGTTCCCTCACCACAATCCAGATTCTTTTGGGGAGTTATCAGTACAGTAACCATACCAGGAAGTACTTAATTTATTAAGCTACTGCTTTTCTTAATCTCAGTGGAGATATTTACTGATAAACAGCTACCTACGCAGCATGTTCATGTCGTTCCTAAATGAGATTTTATCTCTCTCCCCTCACCACAAATCAGATTCTTCTGAGGAGTTCCCAGTACATTATCCTTTCCCCTGTGTAATTACCTTAACAAGCTCCAGCTGTTTTTATTCTCAGAAGGTTTACTCCCTGATATACAGCTGCCTACCCCCTTCGTAAGTGCAGGTCCTAAATGAGCTTTTTTCTCTGTTCCCTCACCACAATCCAGATTCTTTTGGGGAGTTACCAGTAAAGTAACCATACCAGGAAGTACTTAATTTATTAAGCTACTGCTTTTCTTAATCTCAGTGGAGATATTTACTGATAAACAGCTACCTACGCAGCATGTTCATGTCGTTCCTAAATAAGCTTTTATCTCTCTCCCCTCACCACAAATCAGATTCTTCTGAGGAGTTCCCAGTACATTATCCTTTCCTGTGTGTAATTACCTTAACAAGCTCCAGCTGTTTTTATTCTCAAAGGTTTACTCCCTGATATACAGCTGCCTACCCCCTTCGTAAGTGCAGGTCCTAAATGAGCTTTTTTCTCTGTTCCCTCACCACAATCCAGATTCTTTTGGGGAGTTACCAGTAAAGTAACCATACCAGGAAGTACTTAATTTATTAAGCTACTGCTTTTCTTAATCTCAGTGGAGATATTTACTGATAAACAGCTACCTACGCAGCATGTTCATGTCGTTCCTAAATAAGCTTTTATCTCTCTCCCCTCACCACAAATCAGATTCTTCTGAGGAGTTCCCAGTACATTATCCTTTCCTGTGTGTAATTACCTTAACAAGCTCCAGCTGTTTTTATTCTCAGCCCTGATATACAGCTGCCTACCCCCTTCGTAAGTGCAGGTCCTAAATGAGCTTTTTTCTCTGTTCCCTCACCACAACCAGATTCTTTGGGGAGTTACCAGTACAGTAACCATACCAGGAAGTACTTAATTTATTAAGCTACTGCTTTTCTTAATCTCAGTGGAGATATTTACTGATAAACAGCTACCTACGCAGCATGTTCATGTCGTTCCTAAATGAGCTTTTTTCTCTGTTCCCTCACCACAATCCAGATTCTTTTGGGGAGTTAACAGTACAGTATCCATACCAGGAAGTACTTAATTTATTAAGCTACTGCTTTTCTTAATCTCAGTGGAGATATTTACTGATAAACAGCTACCTACGCAGCATGTTCATGTCGTTCCTAAATGAGCTTTTTTCTCTGTTCCCTCACCACAATCCAGATTCTTTTGGGGAGTTACCAGTACAGTATCCATACCAGGAAGTACTTGATTTATTAAGCTACTGCTTTTCTTAATCTCAGTGGAGATATTTACTGATAAACAGGAACGTATGCAGCATGTTCATGTCGTTCCTAAATGAGCTTTTATCTCTCTCCCCTCACCACAAATCAGATTCTTCTGAGGAGTTCCCAGTACATTATCCTTTCCCCACTGTAATTACCTTAACAAGCTCCAGCTGTTTTTATTCTCAGAAGGTTTACTCCCTGATATACAGCTGCCTACCCCCTTCGTAAGTGCAGGTCCTAAATGAGCTTTTTTCTCTGTTCCCTCACCACAATCCAGATTCTTTTGGGGAGTTACCAGTAAAGTAACCATACCAGGAAGTACTTAATTTATTAAGCTACTGCTTTTCTTAATCTCAGTGGAGATATTTACTGATAAACAGCTACCTACGCAGCATGTTCATGTCGTTCCTAAATAAGCTTTTATCTCTCTCCCCTCACCACAAATCAGATTCTTCTGAGGAGTTCCCAGTACATTATCCTTCCTGTGTGTAATTACCTTAAAAAGCTCCCGCTGTTTTTATTCTCAGCCCTGATATACCGCTGCCTAGCCCCTTCGTAAGTGCAGGTCCTAAATGAGCTTTTTTCTCTGTTCCCTCACCACAACCAGATTCTTTGGGGAGTTACCAGTACCTTATCCTTTCCCCTGTGTAATTACCTTAACAAGCTCCAGCTGTTTTTATTCTCAGAAGGTTTACTCCCTGATATACAGCTGCCTACCCCCTTCGTAAGTGCAGGTCCTAAATGAGCTTTTTTCTCTGTTCCCTCACCACAATCCAGATTCTTTTGGGGAGTTATCAGTACAGTAACCATACCAGGAAGTACTTAATTTATTAAGCTAGTGCTTTTCTTAATCTCAGTGGAGATATTTACTGATAAGCAGCTACCTACGCAGTATGTTCATGTCGTTCCTAAATGAGCTTTTTTCTCTGTTCCCTCACCACAATCCAGATTCTTTTGGGGAGTTACCAGTACAGTATCCATACCAGGAAGTACTTAATTTATTAAGCTACTGCTTTTCTTAATCTCAGTGGCGATATTTACTGATAAACAGCTACGTATGCAGCATGTTCATGTCGTTCCTAAATGAGCTTTTATCTCTCTCCCCTCACCACGAATCAGATTCTTCTGAGGAGTTCCCAGTACATTATCCTTTCCCCTGTGTAATTACCTTAACAAGCTCCAGCTGTTTTTATTCTCAGAAGCGATAATCCCTGATATACAGCTGCCTAACCCCTTCGTAAGTGCAGGTCCTAAATGAGCTTTTTTCTCTGTTCCCTCACCACAATCCAGATTCTTTTGGGGAGTTACCAGTACAGAAACCATACAAGGAAGTTCTTAATTTATTAAGCTACTGCTTTTCTTAATCTCAGTGGAGATATTTACTGATAAACAGCTACCTACGCAGCATGTTCATGTCGTTCCTAAATGAGCTTGTTTCTCTGTTCCCTCACCACAATCCAGATTCTTTTGGGGAGTTACCAGTACAGTATCCATACCAGGAAGTACTTGATTTATAAAGCTACTGCTTTTCTTAATCTCAGTGGAGATATTTACTGATAAACAGCTACCTACGCAGCATGTTCATGTCGTTCCTAAATAAGCTTTTATCTCTCTCCCCTCACCACAAATCAGATTCTTCTGAGGAGTTCCCAGTACATTATCCTTTCCCCTGTGTAATTACCTTAACAAGCTCCAGCTGTTTTTATTCTCAGAAGGTTTACTCCCTGATATACAGCTGCCTAACCCCTTCGTAAGTGCAGGTCCTCAATGAGCTTTATTCTCTGTTCCCTCATCACAATCCACATTCTTTTGGGGAGTTACCAGTACAGTAACCATACCAGGAAGTACTTAATTTATTAAGCTACTGCTTTTCTTAATCTCAGTGGAGATATTTAGTGATAAACAGCTACCTACGCAGCATGTTCATGTCGTTCCTAAATGAGCTTTTATCTCTCTCCCCTCACGACAAATCAGATTCTTCTGAGGAGTTCCGAGGACATTATCCTTTCCCCTGTGTAATTACCTTAACAAGCTCCAGCTGTTTTTATTCTCAGAAGGTTTACTCCCTGATATACAGCTGCCTACCCCCTTCGTAAGTGCAGGTCCTAAATGAGCTTTTTTCTCTGTTCCCTCACAAAAATCCAGATTCTTTTGGGGAGTTACCAGTACAGTAACCATACCAGGAAGTACTTAATTTATTAAGCTACTGCTTTTCTTAATCTCAGTGGAGATATTTACTGATAAGCAGCTACCTACGCAGCATGTTCATGTCGTTCCTAAATGAGCTTTTTTCTCTGTTCCCTCACCACAATCCAGATTCTTTTGGGGAGTTACCAGTACAGTATCCATACCAGGACGTACTTAATTTATTAAGCTACTGCTTTCCTTAATCTCAGTGGAGATATTTACTGATAAACAGCTACGTATGCAGCATTTTCATGTCGTTCCTAAATGAGCTTTTATCTCTCTCCCCTCACCACGAATCAGATTCTTCTGAGGAGTTCCCAGTACATTATCCTTTCCCCTGTGTAATTACCTTAACAAGCTCCAGCTGTTTTTATTCTCAGAAGCGATACTCCCTGATATACAGCTGCCTACCCCCTTCGTAAGTGCAGGTCCTAAGTGAGCTTTTTTCTCTCTTCCCTCACCACAATCCCGATTCTTCTGGGGAGTTACCAGTACAGTAACCATACCAGGAAGTACTTAATTTATTAAGCTACTGCTTTTCTTATTCTCAGTGGAGATATTTAGTGATAAACCGCTACCTACGCAGCATGTTCATATCGTTCCTAAATGAGCTTTTATCTCTCTCCCCTCACCACAAATCAGATTCTTCTGAGGAGTTCCCAGTACATTATCCTTTCCCCTGTGTAATTACCTTAACAAGCTCCAGCTGTTTTTATTCTCAGAAGGTTTACTCCCTGATATACAGCTGCCTACCCCCTTCGTAAGTGCAGGTCCTAAATGAGCTTTTTTCTCTGTTCCCTTACCACAATCCAGATTCTTTTGGGGAGTTGTCAGTACAGTAACCATACCAGGAAGTACTTAATTTATTAAGCTACTGCTTTTCTTAATCTCAGTGGAGATATTTACTGATAAACAGCTACCTACGCAGCATGTTCATGTCGTTCCTAAATGAGCTTTTATCTCTCTCCCCTCACCACAAATCAGATTCTTCTGAGGAGTTCCCAGTATATTATCCTTTCCCCTGTGTAATTACCTTAACAAGCTCCAGCTGTTTTTATTCTCAGAAGGTTTACTCCCTGATATACAGCTGCCTACCCCCTTCGTAAGTGCAGGTCCTAAATGAGCTTTTTTCTCTGTTCCCTCACCACAATCCAGATTCTTTTGGGGAGTTACCAGTAAAGTAACCATACCAGGAAGTACTTAATTTATTAAGCTACTGCTTTTCTTAATCTCAGTGGAGATATTTACTGATAAACAGCTACCTACGCAGCATGTTCATGTCGTTCCTAAATAAGCTTTTATCTCTCTCCCCTCACCACAAATCAGATTCTTCTGAGGAGTTCCCAGTACATTATCCTTTCCTGTGTGTAATTACCTTAACAAGCTCCAGCTGTTTTTATTCTCAGCCCTGATATACAGCTGCCTACCCCCTTCGTAAGTGCAGGTCCTAAATGAGCTTTTTTCTCTGTTCCCTCACCACAACCAGATTCTTTGGGGAGTTACCAGTACAGTAACCATACCAGGAAGTACTTAATTTATTAAGCTACTGCTTTTCTTAATCTCAGTGGAGATATTTACTGATAAACAGCTACCTACGCAGCATGTTCATGTCGTTCCTAAATGAGCTTTTTTCTCTGTTCCCTCACCACAATCCAGATTCTTTTGGGGAGTTAACAGTACAGTATCCATACCAGGAAGTACTTAATTTATTAAGCTACTGCTTTTCTTAATCTCAGTGGAGATATTTACTGATAAACAGCTACCTACGTAGCATGTTCATGTCGTTCCTAAATGAGCTTTTTTCTCTGTTCCCTCACCACAATCCAGATTCTTTTGGGGAGTTACCAGTACAGTATCCATACCAGGAAGTACTTGATTTATTAAGCTACTGCTTTTCTTAATCTCAGTGGAGATATTTACTGATAAACAGGAACGTATGCAGCATGTTCATGTCGTTCCTAAATGAGCTTTTATCTCTCTCCCCTCACCACCAATCAGATTCTTCTGAGGAGTTCCCAGTACATTATCCTTTCCCCTCTGTAATTACCTTAACAAGCTCCAGCTGTTTTTATTCTCAGAAGGTTTACTCCCTGATATACAGCTGCCTACACCCTTCGTAAGTGCAGGTCCTAAATGAGCTTTTTTCTCTGTTCCCTCACCACAATCCAGATTCTTTTGGGGAGTTACCAGTAAAGTAACCATACCAGGAAGTACTTAATTTATTAAGCTACTGCTTTTCTTAATCTCAGTGGAGATATTTACTGATAAACAGCTACCTACGCAGCATGTTCATGTCGTTCCTAAATAAGCTTTTATCTCTCTCCCCTCACCACAAATCAGATTCTTCTGAGGAGTTCCCAGTACATTATCCTTCCTGTGTGTAATTACCTTAAAAAGCTCCAGCTGTTTTTATTCTCAGCCCTGATATACAGCTGCCTAGCCCCTTCGTAAGTGCAGGTCCTAAATGAGCTTTTTTCTCTGTTCCCTCACCACAACCAGATTCTTTGGGGAGTTACCAGTACATTATCCTTTCCCCTGTGTAATTACCTTAACAAGCTCCAGCTGTTTTTATTCTCAGAAGGTTTACTCCCTGATATACAGCTGCCTACCCCCTTCGTAAGTGCAAGTCCTAAATGAGCTTTTTTCTCTGTTCCCTCACCACAATCCAGATTCTTTTGGGGAGTTATCAGTACAGTAACCATACCAGGAAGTACTTAATTTATTAAGCTAGTGCTTTTCTTAATCTCAGTGGAGATATTTACTGATAAGCAGCTACCTACGCAGCATGTTCATGTCGTTCCTAAATGAGCTTTTTTCGCTGTTCCCTCACCGTAATCCAGATTCTTTTGGGGAGTTACCAGTACAGTATCCATACCAGGAAGTACTTAATTTATTAAGCTACTGCTTTTCTTAATCTCAGTGGCGATATTTACTTATAAACAGCTACGTATGCAGCATGTTCATGTCGTTCCTAAATGAGCTTTTATCTCTCTCCCCTCACCACGAATCAGATTCTTCTGAGGAGTTCCCAGTACATTATCCTTTCCCCTGTGTAATTACCTTAACAAGCTCCAGCTGTTTTTATTCTCAGAAGCGATAATCCCTGATATACAGCTGCCTAACCCCTTCGTAAGTGCAGGTCCTAAATGAGCTTTTTTCTCTGTTCCCTCACCACAATCCAGATTCTTTTGGGGAGTTACCAGTACAGAAAACATACAAGGAAGTTCTTAATTTATTAAGCTACTGCTTTTCTTAATCTCAGTGGAGATATTTACTGATAAACAGCTACCTACGCAGCATGTTCATGTCGTTCCTAAATGAGCTTTTTTCTCTGTTCCCTCACCACAATCCAGATTCTTTTGGGGAGTTACCAGTACAGTATCCATACCAGGAAGTACTTGATTTATAAAGCTACTGTTTTTCTTAATCTCAGTGGAGATATTTACTGATAAACAGGAACGTATGCAGCATGTTCATGTCGTTCCTAAATGAGATTTTATCTCTCTCCCCTCACCACAAATCAGATTCTTCTGAGGAGTTCCCAGTACATTATCCTTTCCCCTGTGTAATTACCTTAACAAGCTCCAGCTGTTTTTATTCTCAGAAGGTTTACTCCCTGATATACAGCTGCCTACCCCCTTCGTAAGTGCAGGTCCTAAATGAGCTTTATTCTCTGTTCCCTCACCACAATCCACATTCTTTTGGGGAGTTACCAGTACAGTAACCATACCAGGAAGTACTTAATTTATTAAGCTACTGCTTTACTTAATCTCAGTGGAGATATTTAGTGATAAACAGCTACCTACGCAGCATGTTCATGTCGTTCCTAAATGAGCTTTTATCTCTCTCCCCTCACGACAAATCAGATTCTTCTGAGGAGTTCCGAGGACATTATCCTTTCCCCTGTGTAATTACCTTAACAAGCTCCAGCTGTTTTTATTCTCAGAAGGTTTACTCCCTGATATACAGCTGCCTACCCCCTTCGTAAGTGCAGGTCCTAAATGAGCTTTTTTCTCTGTTCCCTCACAAAAATCCAGATTCTTTTGGGGAGTTACCAGTACAGTAACCATACCAGGAAGTACTTAATTTATTAAGCTACTGCTTTTCTTAATCCCAGTGGAGATATTTACTGATAAGCAGCTACCTACGCAGCATGTTCATGTCGTTCCTAAATGAGCTTTTTTCTCTGTTCCCTCACCACAATCCAGAATCTTTTGGGGTGTTACCAGTACAGTATCCATACCAGGAAGTACTTAATTTATTAAGCTACTGCTTTTCTTAATCTCAGTGGAGATATTTACTGATAAACAGCTACGTATGCAGCATTTTCATGTCGTTCCTAAATGAGCTTTTATCTCTCTCCCCTCAGCACGAATCAGATTCTTCTGAGGAGTTCCAAGTACATTATCCTTTCCCCTGTGTAATTACCTTAACAAGCTCCAGCTGTTTTTATTCTCAGAAGCGATACTCCCTGATATACAGCTGCCTACCCCCTTCGTAAGTGCAGGTCCTAAGTGAGCTTTTTTCTCTCTTCCCTCACCACAATCCAGATTCTTTTGGGGAGTTATCAGTACAGTAACCATACCAGGAAGTACTTAATTTATTAAGCTACTGCTTTTCTTAATCTCAGTGGAGATATTTACTGATAAACAGCTACCTACGCAGCATGTTCATGTCGTTCCTAAATGAGCTTTTATCTCTCTCCCCTCACCACAAATCAGATTCTTCTGAGGAGTTCCCAGTACATTATCCTTTCCCCTGTGTAATTACCTTAACAAGCTCCAGCTGTTTTTATTCTCAGAAGGTTTACTCCCTGATATACAGCTGCCTACCCCCTTCGTAAGTGCAGGTCCTAAATGAGCTTTTTTCTCTGTTCCCTCACCACAACCAGATTCTTTGGGGAGTTACCAGTACAGTAACCATAACGGAAGTACTTAATTTATTAAGCTACTGCTTTTCTTAATCTCAGTGGAGATATTTACTGATAAACAGCTACCTACGCAGCATGTTCATGTCGTTCCTAAATGAGCTTTTTTCTCTGTTCCCTCACCACAATCCAGATTCTTTTGGGGAATTAACAGTACAGTATCCATACCAGGAAGTACTTAATTTATTAAGCTACTGCTTTTCTTAATCTCAGTGGAGATATTTACTGATAAACAGCTACCTACGCAGCATGTTCATGTCGTTCCTAAATGAGCTTTTTTCTCTGTTCCCTCACCACAATCCAGATTTTTTTGGGGAGTTACCAGTACAGTATCCATACCAGGAAGTACTTGATTTATTAAGCTACTGCTTTTCTTAATCTCAGTGGAGATATTCACTGATAAACAGGAACGTATGCAGCATGTTCATGTCGTTCCTAAATGAGCTTTTATCTCTCTCCCCTCACCACAAATCAGATTCTTCTGAGGAGTTCCCAGTACATTATCCTTTCCCCTCTGTAATTACCTTAACAAGCTCCAGCTGTTTTTATTCTCAGAAGGTTTACTCCCTGATATACAGCTGCCTACCCCCTTCGTAAGTGCAGGTCCTAAATGAGCTATTTTCTCTGTTCCCTCACCACAATCCAGATTCTTTTGGGGAGTTACCAGTAAAGTAACCATACCAGGAAGTACTTAATTTATTAAGCTACTGCTTTTCTTAATCTCAGTGGAGATATTTACTGATAAACAGCTACCTACGCAGCATGTTCATGTCGTTCCTAAATAAGCTTTTATCTCTCTCCCCTCACCACAAATCAGATTCTTCTGATGAGTTCCCAGTACATTATCCTTCCTGTGTGTAATTACCTTAAAAAGCTCCAGCTGTTTTTATTCTCAGCCCTGATATACAGCTGCCTACCCCCTTCGTAAGTGCAGGTCCTAAATGAGCTTTTTTCTCTGTTCCCTCACCACAACCAGATTCTTTGGGGAGTTACCAGTACATTATCCTTTCCCCTGTGTAATTAACTTAACAAGCTCCAGCTGTTTTTATTCTCAGAAGGTTTACTCCCTGATATACAGCTGCCTACCCCCTTCGTAAGTGCAGGTCCTAAATGAGCTTTTTTCTCTGTTCCCTCTCCACAATCCAGATTCTTTTGGGGAGTTATCAGTACAGTAACCATACCAGGAAGTAATTAATTTATTAAGCTAGTGCTTTTCTTAATCTCAGTGGAGATATTTACTGATAAGCAGCTACCTACGCAGCATGTTCATGTCGTTCCTAAATGAGCTTTTTTCTCTGTTCCCTCACCACAATCCAGATTCTTTTGCGGAGTTACCAGTACAGTATCCATACCAGGAAGTACTTAATTTATTAAGCTACTGCTTTTCTTAATCTCAGTGGCGATATTTACTGATAAACAGCTACGTATGCTGCATGTTCATGTCGTTCCTAAATGAGCTTTTATCTCTCTCCCCTCACCACGAATCAGATTCTTCTGAGGAGTTCCCAGTACATTATCCTTTCCCCTGTGTAATTACCTTAACAAGCTCCAGCTGTTTTTATTCTCAGAAGCGATAATCCCTGATATACAGCTGCCTAACCCCTTCGTAAGTGCAGGTCCTAAATGAGCTTTTTTCTCTGTTCCCTCACCACAATCCAGATTCTTTTGGGAGTTACCAGTACAGTAACCATACCAGGAAGTACTTAATTTATTAAGCTACTGCTTTTCTTAATCTCAGTGGAGATATTTACTGATAAACAGCTACCTACGCAGCATGTTCATGTCGTTCCTAAATAAGCTTTTATCTCTCTCCCCTCACCACAAATCAGATTCTTCTGAGGAGTTCCCAGTACATTTTCCTTTCCTGTGTGTAATTACCTTAACAAGCTCCAGTTGTTTTTATTCTCAGCCCTGATATACAGCTGCCTACCCCCTTCGTAAGTGCAGGTCCTAAATGAGATTTTTTCTCTGTTCCCTCACCACAACCAGATTCTTTGGGGAGTTACCAGTACAGTAACCATACCAGGAAGTACTTAATTTATTAAGCTACTGCTTTTCTTAATCTCAGTGGAGATATTTACTGATAAACAGCTACCTACGCAGCATGTTCATGTCGTTCCTAAATGAGCTTTTTTCTATGTTCCCTCACCACAATCCAGATTCTTTTGGGGAGTTAACAGTACAGTATTCATACCAGGAAGTACTTAATTTATTAAGCTACTGCTTTTCTTAATCTCAGTGGAGATATTTACTGATAAACAGCTACCTCCGCAGCATGTTCATGTCGTTCCTAAATGACCTTTTTTCTCTGTTCCCTCACCACAATCCAGATTCTTTTGGGGAGTTACCAGTACAGTATCCATACCAGGATGTACTTGATTTATTAAGCTACTGCTTTTCTTAATCTCAGTGGAGATATTTACTGATAAACAGGAACGTATGCAGCATGTACATGTCGTTCCTAAATGAGCTTTTATCTCTCTCCCCTCACCACAAATCAGATTCTTCTGAGGAGTTCCCAGTACATTATCCTTCCTGTGTGTAATTACCTTAAAAAGCTCCAGCTGTTTTTATTCTCAGCCCTGATATACAGCTGCCTACCCCCTTCGTAAGTGCAGGACCTAAATGAGTTTTTTCTCTGTTCCCTCACCACAACCAGATTCTTTGGGGAGTTACCAGTACATTATCCTTTCCCCTGTGTAATTACCTTAACAAGCTCCAGCTTTTTTTATTCTCAGAAGGTTTACTCCCTGACATACAGCTGCCTACCCCCTTCGTAAGTGCAGGTCCTAAATGAGCTTTTTTCTCTGTTCCCTCACCACAATCCAGATTCTTTTGGGGAGTTATCAGTACAGTAACCATACCAGGAAGTACTTAATTTATTAAGCTAGTGCTTTTCTTAATCTCAGTGGAGATATTTACTGATAAGCAGCTACCTACGCAGCATGTTCATGTCGTTCCTAAATGAGCTTTTTTCTCTGTTCCCTCACCACAATCCAGATTCTTTTGGGGAGTTACCCGTACAGTATCCATACCAGGAAGTACTTAATTTATTAAGCTACTGCTTTTCTTAATCTCAGTGGCGATATTTACTGATAAACAGCTACGTATGCAGCATGTTCATGTCGTTCCTAAATGAGCTTTTATCTCTCTCCCCTCACCACGAATCAGATTCTTCTGAGGAGTTCCCAGTACATTATCCTTTCCCCTGTGTAATTACCTTAACAAGCTCCAGCTGTTTTTATTCTCAGAAGCGATAATCCCTGATATACAACTGCCTAACCCCTTCGTAAGTGCAGGTCCTAAATGAGCTTTTTCTCTGTTCCCTCACCACAATCCAGATTCTTTTGGGGAGTTACCAGTACAGTAACCATACCAGGAAGTTCTTAATTTATTAAGCTACTGCTTTTCTTAATCTCAGTGGAGATATTTACTGATAAACAGCTACCTACGCAGCATGTTCATGTCGTTCCTAAATGAGCTTTTTTCTCTGTTCCCTCACCACAATCCAGATTCTTTTGGGGAGTTACCAGTACAGTATCCATACCAGGAAGTACTTGATTTATAAAGCTACTGCTTTTCTTAATCTCAGTGGAGATATTTACTGATAAACAGGAACGTATGCAGCATGTTCATGTCGTTCCAAAATGAGATTTTATCTCTCTCCCCTCACCACAAATCAGATTCTTCTGAGGAGTTCCCAGTACATTATCCTTTCCCCTGTGTAATTACCTTAACAAGCTCCAGCTGTTTTTATTCTCAGAAGGTTTACTCCCTGATATACAGCTGTCTACCCCCTTCGTAAGTGCAGGTCCTAAATGAGCTTTATTCTCTGTTCCCTCACCACAATCCACATTCTTTTGGGGAGTTACCAGTACAGTAACCATACCAGGAAGTACTTAATTTATTAAGCTACTGCTTTTCTTAATCTCAGTGGAGATATTTAGTGATAAACAGCTACCTACGCAGCATGTTCATGTCGTTCCTAAATGAGCTTTTATCTCTCTCCCCTCACGACAAATCAGATTCTTCTGAGGAGTTCCGAGGACATTATCCTTTCCCCTGTGTAATTACCTTAACAAGCTCCAGCTGTTTTTATTCTCAGAAGGTTTACTCCCTGATATACAGCTGCCTACCCCCTTCGTAAGTGCAGGTCCTAAATGAGCTTTTTTCTCTGTTCCCTCACAAAAATCCAGATTCTTTTGGGGAGTTACCAGTACAGTAATCATACCAGGAAGTACTTAATTTATTAAGCTACTGCTTTTCTTAATCTCAGTGGAGATATTTACTGATAAGCAGCTACCTACGCAGCATGTTCATGTCGTTCCTAAATGAGCTTTTTTCTCTGTTCCCTCACCACAATCCAGATTCTTTTGGGGAGTTGCCAGTACAGTATCCATACCAGGAAGTACTTAATTTATTAAGCTACTGCTTTTCTTAATCTCAGTGGAGATATTTACTGATAAACAGGAACGTATGCAGCATTTTCATGTCGTTCCTAAATGAGCTTTTATCTCTCTCCCCTCAGCACGAATCAGATTCTTCTGAGGAGTTCCCAGTACATTATCCTTTCCCCTGTGTAATTACCTTAACAAGCTCCAGCTGTTTTTATTCTCAGAAGGTTTGCTCCCTGATATACAGCTGCTTACCCCCGTCGTAAGTGCAGGTCCTAAATGAGCTTTTTTCTCTGTTCCCTCACCACAATCCAGATTCTTTTGGGGAGTTACCAGTAAAGTAACCATACCAGGAAGTACTTAATTTATTAAGCTACTGCTTTTCTTAATCTCAGTGGAGATATTTACTGATAAACAGCTACCTACGCAGCATGTTCATGTCGTTCCTAAATAAGCTTTTATCTCTCTCCCCTCACCACAAATCAGATTCTTCTGAGGAGTTCCCAGTACATTATCCTTCCTGTGTGTAATTACCTTAAAAAGCTCCAGCTGTTTTTATTCTCAGCCCTGATATACAGCTGCCTACCCCCTTCGTAAGTGCAGGTCCTAAATGAGCTTTTTTCTCTGTTCCCTCACCACAATCCAGATTCTTTTGGGGAGTTACCAGTACAGTAACCATACCAGGAAGTTCTTAATTTATTAAGGTACTGCTTTTCTTAATCTCAGTGGAGATATTTACTGAAAAACAGCTACCTACGCAGCATGTTCATGTCGTTCCTAAATGAGCTTTTATCTCTCTCCCCTCACCACAATCCAGATTCTTTTGGGGAGTTACCAGTACAGTATCCATACCAGGAAGTACTTGATTTATTAAGCTACTGCTTTTCTTAATCTCAGTGGAGATATTTACTGATAAACAGCTACGTATGCAGCATTTTCATGTCGTTCCTAAATGAGATTTTATCTCTCTCCCCCCACCACAAATCAGATTCTTCTGAGGAGTTCCCAGTACATTATCCTTTCCCCTGTGTAATTACCTTAACAAGCTCCAGCTGTTTTTATTCTCAGAAGGTTTACTCCCTGATATACAGCTGCCTACCCCCTTCGTAAGTGCAGGTCCTAAATGAGCTTTATTCTCTGTTCCCTCACCACAATCCACATTCTTTTGGGGAGTTACCAGTACAGTAACCATACCAGGAAATAGTTAATTTATTAAGCTACTGCTTTTCTTAATCTCAGTGGAGATATTTAGTGATAAACAGCTACCTACGCAGCATGTTCATGTCGTTCTTAAATGAGCTTTTATCTCTCTCCCCTCACGACAAATCAGATTCTTCTGAGGAGTTCCGAGGACATTATCCTTTCCCCTGTGTAATTACCTTAACAAGCTCCAGCTGTTTTTATTCTCAGAAAGTTTACTCCCTGATATACAGCTGCCTACCCCCTTCGTAAGTGCAGGTCCTAAATGAGCTTTTTTCTCTGTTCCCTCACAAAAATCCAGATTCTTTTGGGGAGTTACCAGTACAGTAACCATACCAGGAAGTACTTAATTTATTAAGCTACTGCTTTTCTTAATCTCAGTGGAGATATTTACTGATAAGCAGCTACCTACGCAGCATGTTCATGTCGTTCCTAAATGAGCTCTTTTCTCTGTTCCCTCACCACAATCCAGATTCTTTTGGGAGTTACCAGTACAGTATCCATACCAGGAAGTACTTAATTTATTAAGCTACTGCTTTTCTTAATCTCAGTTGAGATATTTACTGATTATCAGCTACGTATGCAGCATGTTCATGTCGTTCCTAAATGAGCTTTTATCTCTCTCCTCTCACCACGAATCAGATTCTTCTGAGGAGTTCCCAGTACATTATCCTTTCCCCTGTGTAATTACCTTAAGAAGCTCCAGCTGTTTTTATTCTCAGAAGCGATACTCCCTGATATACAGCTGCCTACCCCCTTCGTAAATGCAGGTCCTAAATGAGCTTTTTTCTCTGTTCCCTCACCACAATCCCGATTCTTTTGGGGAGTTTCCAGTACAGTAACCATACCAGGATGTACTTAATTTATTAAGCTACTGCTTTTCTTATTCTCAGTGGAGATATTTAGTGATAAACCGCTACCTACGCAGCATGTTCATGTCGTTCCTAAATGAGCTTTTATCTCTCTCCCCTCATCACAAATCAGATTCTTCTGAGGAGTTCCCAGTACATTATCCTTTCCCCTGTGTAATTACCTTAACAAGCTCCAGCTGTTTTTATTCTCAGAAGGTTTACTCCCTGATATACAGCTGCCTACCCCCTTCGTAAGTGCAGGTCCTAAGTGAGCTTTTTTCTCTGTTCCCTCACCACAATCCAGATTCTTTTGGGGAGTTACCACTACAGGAACCATTCCAGGAAGTACTTAATTTATTAAGCTACTGCTTTTCTTAATTTCAGGTGAGATATTTACTGATTAACAGCTACCTACGCAGCATGTTCATGTCGTTCCTAAATGAGCTATTTTCTCTGTTCCCTCACCACAATCCAGATTCTTTTGGGGAGTTACCAGTACAGTAACCATACAAGGAAGTACTTAATTTATTAAGCTACTGCTTTTCTTAATCTCAGTGGAGATATTTACTGATAAACAGCTACCAACGCAGCATGTTCATGTCGTTCCTAAATGAGCTTTTATCTCTCTCCCCTCACCACAAATCAGATTCTTCTGAGGAGTTCCAAGTACTTTATCCTTTCCCCTGTGTAATTACCTTAACAAGCTCCAGCTGTTTTTATTCTCAGAAGGTTTACTCCCTGATATACAGCTGCCTACCCCCTTCGTAAGTGCAGGTCCTAAATGAGCTTTTTTCTCTGTTCCCTCACCACAATCCAGATTCTCTTGGGGAGTTTCCAGTAGAGTAACCATACCAGGAAGTACTTAATTTATTAAGCTACTGCTTTTCTTAATCTCAGTGGAGATATTTACTGATAAACAGCTACCTACGCAGCATGTTCATGTCGTTCCTAAATGAGCTTTTTTCTCTGCTCCCTCACCACAATCCAGATTCTTTTGGGGAGTTACCAGTAGAGTAACAATACAAGGAAGTACTTAATTTATTAAGCTACTGCTTTTCTTATTCTCAGTGGAGATATTTACTGATAAACAGCTACCTACGCAGCATGTTCACGTCGTTCCTAAATGAGCTTTTATCTCTCTCCCCTCACCACAAATCAGATTCTTCTGAGGAGTTCCCAGTACATTATCCTTTCCCCTGTGTAATTACCTTAACAAGCTCCAGCTGTTTTTATTCTCAGAAGGTTTACTCCCTGATATACAGCTGCCTACCCCCTTCGTAAGTGCAGGTCCTAAATGATCTTTTTTCTCTGTTCCCTCACCACAATTCAGATTCTTTTGTGGAGTTTCCAGTACAGTAACCATAACAGGAAGTACTTAATTTATTAAGCTACTGCTTTTCTTAATCTCAGTGGAGATATTTACTGATAAACAGCTACCTATGCAGCATGTTCATGTAGTTCTAAATGAGCTTTTTTCTCTGTTCCCTCACCACAATTCAGATTCTTTTGTGGAGTTTCCAGTACAGTAACCATACCAGGAAGTACTTAATTTATTAAGCTACTTATTTTCTTAATCTCAGTGGAGATATTTATTGATAAACAGCTACCTAAGCAGCATGTTGATGTCGTTCCTAAATGATCTTTTATCTCTCTCCCCTCACCACAAATCAGATTCTTCTGAGGAGTTCCCAGTACATTATCCTTTCCCCTGTGTAATTACCTTAACAAGCTCCAGCTGTTTTTATTCTCAGAAGGTTTACTCCCTGATATACACCTGCCTACCCCCTTCGTATGTGCAGGTCCTAAACCAGCATTTTTCTCTGTTCCCTCACCACAATCCAGGTTCTTTTGGGGAGATACTAGTACAGTAACCATACCAGGAAGTACTTAATTTATTAAGCTACTGCTTTTCTTAATCTCAGTGGAGATATTTACTGATAAAACAGCTACCTACGCAGCATGTTCATGTCGTTCCTAAATGAGCTTTTTTCTCTCTCCCCTCACCAAAATCCAGATTCTTTTGGGGATTTACCAGTACAGTAACCATACAAGGAAGTACTTAATTTATTAAGATACTGCTTTTCTTAATCTCAGTGGAGATATTTACTGATAAACAGCTACCTACGCAGCATGTTCATGTAGTTCCTAAATGAGCTTTTATCTCTCTCCCCTCACCACAAATCAGATTCTTCTGAGGAGTTCCCAGTACATTATCCTTTCCCCTGTGTAATTACCTTAACAAGCTCCAGCTGTTTTTATTCTCAGAAGGTTTACTCCATGATATACAGCTGCCTACCCCCTTCGTAAGTGCAGGTCCTAAATGAGCTTTTTTCTCTGTTCCCTCACCACAATCCAGATTCATTTGGGGAGTTACCAGTACAGTAACCATACCAGGAAGTACTTAATTTATTAAGCTACTGCTTTTCTTAATCTCAGTGGAGATATTTACTGATAAACAGCTACCTACGCAGCATGTTCATGTCGTTCCTAAATGAGCTTTTATCTCTCTCCGCTCACCACAAATCAGATTCTTCTGAGGAGTTCCCAGTACATTATCCTTTCCCCTGTGTAATTACCTTAACAAGCTCCAGCTGTTTTTATTCTCAGAAGGTTTACTCCCTGATATACAGCTGCCTACCCCCTTCGTAAGTGCAGGTCCTAAACCAGCTTTTTTCTCTGTTCCCTCACCACAATCCAGGTTCTTTTGGGGAGTTACTAGTACAGTAACCATACCAGGAAGTACTTAATTTATTAAGCTACTGCTTTTCTTAATCTCAGTGGAGATATTTACTGATAAACAGCTACCTACGCAGCATATTCATGTCGTTCCTAAATGAGCTTTTTTCTCTGTTCCCTCACCACAATCCAGATTCTTTTGGGGAGTTACCAGTACAGTAACCATACAAGGAAGTACTTAATTTATTAAGCTACTGCTTTCCTTAATCTCAGTGGAGATATTTACTGATAAACAGCTACCTACGCAGCATGTTCATGTCGTTCCTAAATGAGCATTTATCTCTCTCCCCTCACCAAAAATCAGATTCTTCTGAGGAGTTCCCAGTACATTATCCTTTCCCCTGTGTAATTACCTTAACAAGCTTCAGCTGTTTTTATTCTCAGAAGGTTTACTCCCTGATATACAGCTGCCCACCCCCTTCGTAAGTGCAGGTCCTAAATGAGCTTTTTTCTCTTTTCCCTCACCACAATCCAGATGCTTTTGGGGAGTTACCAGTACAGTAACCTACCAGGAAGTACTTAATTTATTAGGCTACTGCTTTTCTTAATCTCAGTGGAGATATTTACTGATAAACAGCTACATACGCAGCATGTTCATGTCGTTCCTAAATGAGCTTTTATCTCTCTCCCCTCACCACAAATCAGATTCTTCTGAGGAGTTCCCAGTACATTATCCTTTCCCCTGTGTAATTACCTTAACAAGGTCCAGCTGTTTTTATTCTCAGAAGGTTTACTCCCTGATATACAGCTGCCCACCCCCTTCGTAAGTGCAGGTCCTAAATGAGCTTTTTTCTCTGTTCCCTCACCACAATCCAGATGCTTTTGGGGAGTTACCAGTACAGTAACCTTACCAGGAAGTACTTAATTTATTAAGCTACTGCTTTTCTTAATCTCAGTGGAGATATTTACTGATAAACAGCTACATACGCAGCATGTTCATGTCGTTCCTAAATGAGCTTTTATCTCTCTCTTTTCACCACAAATCAGATTCTTCTGAGGAGTTCCCAGTACATTGTCCATCTCCCCTGTGTAATTACCTTAAGAAGCACCAGCTGTTTTTATTCTCAGAAGGTTTACTCCCTGATATACAGCTGCCTATCCCCTTCGAAAGTGCAGGTCCTAAATGAGCTTTTTTCTCTGTTCCCTCACCACAATCCAGATTCTTTTGCGGAGTTACCAGTACAGTAACCATACCAGGAAGTACTTAATTTATTAAGCTACTGCTTTTCTTAATCTCAGTGGAGATATTTACTGATAAACAGCTACCTACGCAGCATGTTCATGTCGTTCCTAAATGAGCTTTTATCTCTCTCCCCTCACCACAAATGAGACTCTTCTGAGGAGTTCCCAGTACATTATCCTTTCCCCTGTGTACTTACCTTAACAAGCTCCAGCTGTTTTTATTCTCAGAAGGTTTACTCCCTGATATACAGCTGCCTACCCCCTTCGTAAGTGCAGGTCCTAAATGAGCTTTTTTCTCTGTTCCCTCACCACAATCCAGATTCTTCTGGGGAGTTACCAGTACAGTACCCATACCAGGAAGTAAGTAATTTATTAAGCTACTGCCTTTCTTAATCTCAGTGGAAATATTTATTGATAAACAGCTACCTACGCAGCATGTTCATGTCGTTCCTAAATGAGCTATAATCTCTCTCCCCTCACCACAATCAGATTCTTCTGAGGAGTTCCCAGTACATTATCCTTTCCCCTGTGTAATTACCTTAACAAGCTCCAGCTGTTTTTATTCTCAGAAGGTTTACTCCCTGATAAACAGCTGCCAACCCCCTTCGTAAGTGCAGGTCCTAAATGAGCTTTTTTCTCTGTTCCCTCACCACAATCCAGATTCTTTTGGGGAGTTACCAGTACAGTAACCATACCAGGAAGTACTTAATTTATTAAGCTACTGCTTTTCTTAATCTCAGTGGAGATATTTACTGATAAACAGCTACCTACGCAGCATGTTCATGTCGTTCCTAAATGAGCTTTTTATCTCTCTCCCCTCACCACAAATGAGATTCTTCTGAGGAGTTCCCAGTACATTATCCTTTCCCCTGTGTAATTACCTTAACAATCTCCAGCTGTTTTTATTCTCAGAAGGTTTACTCCCTGATATACAGCTGCCTACCCCCTTCGTAAGTGCAGGTCCTAAATGAGCTTTTTTCTCTGTTCCCTCACCACAATCCAGATTCTTTTGGGGAGTTACCAGTACAGTAACCATACCAGGAAGTACTTAATTTATTAAGCTACTGCTTTTCTTAATCTCAGTGGAGATATTTACTGATAAACAGCTACCTACGCAGCATGTTCGTGTCGTTCCTAAATGAGCTTTTATCTCTCTCCCCTCAACAAAAACCAGATTCTTCTGAGGTGTTCCCAGTACATTATCCTTTCCCCTGTGTAATTACCTTAACAAGCTCCAGCTGTTTTTATTCTCAGAAGGTTTTACTCCCTGATATACAGCTGCCTACCCCCTTCGTAAGTGCAGGTCCTAAATGAGCTTTTTTCTCTCTTCCCTCACCACAATCCAGATTCTTTTGGGGAGTTACCAGTACAGTAACCATACCAGGAAGTACTTAATTTATTAAGCTACTGCTTTTCTTAATCTCAGTGGAGATATTTACTGATAAACAGCTACCTACGCAGCATGTTCATGTCGTTCCTAAATGAGCTTTTATCTCTCTCCCCTCACCACAAATGAGATTCTTCTGAGGAGTTCCCAGTACATTATCCTTTCCCCTGTGTAATTACCTTAACAATCTCCAGCTGTTTTTATTCTCAGAAGTTTACTCCCTGATATACAGCTGCCTACCCCCTTCGTAAGTGCAGGTCCTAAATGAGCTTTTTTCTCTGTTCCCTCACCACAATCCAGATTCTTTTGGGGAGTTACCAGTACAGTAACCATACCAGGAAGTACTTAATTTATTAAGCTACTGCTTTTCTTAATCTCAGTGGAGATATTTACTGATAAACAGCTACCTACGCAGCATGTTCGTGTCGTTCCTAAATGAGCTTTTATCTCTCTCCCCTCAACAAAAACCAGATTCTTCTGAGGTGTTCCCAGTACATTATCCTTTCCCCTGTGTAATTACCTTAACAAGCTCCAGCTGTTTTTATTCTCAGAAGGTTTACTCCCTGATATACAGCTGCCTACCCCCTTCGTAAGTGCAGGTCCTAAATGAGCTTTTTTCTCTCTTCCCTCACCACAATCCAGATTCTTTTGGGGAGTTACCAGTACAGTAACCATACCAGGAAGTACTTAATTTATTAAGCTACTGCTTTACTTAATCTCAGTGGAGATATTTACTGATAAACAGCTACCTACGCAGCATGTTCATGTCGTTCCTAAATGAGCTATTATCTCTCTCCCCTCACCACAAATCAGATTCTTCTGAGGAGTTCCCAGTACATTATCCTTTCCCCTGGTGGTAATTACCTTAACAAGCTCCAGCTGTTTTTATTCTCAGAAGGTTTACTCGCTGATATACAGCTGCCTACCCCCTTCGTAAGTGCAGGTCCATAAAAGAGCATTTTTCTCTGTTCCCTCACCACAATCCAGATTCTTTTGGGGAGGTACCAGTACAATAACCATAACAGGAAGTACTTAATTCATTAAGCTACTGCTTTTCTTAATCTCAGTGGAGATATTTACTGATAAACAGCTACATACGCAGCATGTTCATGTCGTTCCTAAATGAGCTTTTATCTCTCTCCCCTCACAACAAATCAGATTCTTCTCAGGAGTTCCCAGTATATTATCCTTTCCCCTGTGTAATTACCTTAACAAGCTCCAGCTGTTATTATTCACAGAAGGTTTACTCCCTGATATACAGCTGCCTACCCCCTTCGTAAGTGCAGGTCCTAAATGAGCTTTTTTCTCTGTTCCCTCACCACAATCCAGATTCTTTTGGGGAGTTACCAGTACAGTAACCATACCAGGAAGTACTTAATTTATTAAGCTACTGCTTTTCTTAATCTCAGTGGAGATATTTACTGATAAACAGCTACCTACGCAGCATGTTCGTGTCGTTCCTAAATGAGCTTTTATCTCTCTCCCCTCAACACAAACCAGATTCTTCTGAGGTGTTCCCAGTACATTATCCTTTCCCCTGTGTAATTACCTTAACAAGCTCCAGCTGTTTTTATTCTCAGAAGGTTTACTCCCTGATATACAGCTGCCTACCCCCTTCGTAAGTGCAGGTCCTAAATGAGCTTTTTTCTCTCTTCCCTCACCACAATCCAGATTCTTTTGGGAGTTACCAGTACAGTAACCATACCAGGAAGTACTTAATTTATTAAGCTACTGCTTTACTTAATCTCAGTGGAGATATTTACTGATAAACAGCTACCTACGCAGCATGTTCATGTCGTTCCTAAATGAGCTTTTATCTCTCTCCCCTCACCACAAATCAGATTCTTCTGAGGAGTTCCCAGTACATTATCCTTTCCCCTGTGTAATTACCTTAACAAGCTCCAGCTGTTCCTATTCTCAGAAGGTTTACTCCCTGATATACAGCTGCCTACCCCCTTCGTATGTGCACGTCCTAAATGAGCTTTTTTCTCTGTTCCCTCACCACAATCCAGACTCTTTTGGGGAGTTACCAATACAGTAACCATACCAGGAAGTACTTAATTTATTAAGCTACTGCTTTTGTTAATCTCAGTGGAGATATTTACTGATAAACAGCTACCTAAGCCGCATGGTCATGTCGTTCCTAAAAGAGCTTTTATCTCTCTCCCCTCACCCAAAATCAGATTCTTCTGAGGAGTTCCCAGTACATTATCCTTTCCCCAGTGTAATTACCATAACATGCTCCAGCTGTTCCTATTCTCAGAAGGTTTACTCCCTGATATACAGCTGCCTACCCCCTTCGTAGCTGCACGTCCTAAATGAGCTTTTTTCTCTGTTCCCTCACCACAAATCAGATTCTTCTGAGGAGTTCCCAGTACATTATCCTTCCCCTGTGTAATTACCTTAACAAGCTCCAGCTGTTTCTATTCTCAGAAAGTTTACTCCCTGATATACAGCTGCCTACCCCCTTCGTAAGTAGAGGTCCTAAATGAGCTTTTTTCTCTGTTCCCTCACCACAATCCAGATTCTTTTGGGGAGTTACCAGTACAGTAACCATACCAGGAAGTACTTAATTTATTAAGCTACTGCTTTTATTAATCTCAGTGGAGATATTTACTGATAAACAGCTACCTAAGCCGCATGGTCATGTCGTTCCTAAAAGAGTTCTTATCTCTCTCCCCTCACCACAAATCAGATTCTTCTGAGGAGTTCCCAGTACATTACCCTTTCCCCAGTGTAATTACCATAACAAGCTGCAGCTGTTCCTATTCTCAGAAGGTTTACTCCCTGATATACAGCTGCCTACCCCCTTCGTAGGTGCACGTCCTAAATGAGCTTTTTTCTCTGTTCCCTCACCACAATCCAGATTCTTTTGGGGAGTTACCCGTACAGTAACCATACCAGGAAGTACTTAATTTATTAAGCTACTGCTTTTCTTAATATCAGTATAGATATTTACTGATAAACAGCTACCTACGCAGCATGTTCATGTCGTTCCTAAATGAGTTTTATCTCTCTCCCCTCACCACAAATCAGATTCTTTTGAGGAGTTCCCAGTACATTATCCTTTCCCCTGTGTAATTACCTTAACAAGCTCCAGCTGTTTTTATTCTCAGAAGGTTTACTCCCTGATATACAGCTGCCTAACCCCTTCGTAAGTGCAGGTCCTAAATGAGCTTTTTCTCTGTTCCCTCACCACAATTCATATTCTTTTGGGGAGGTACCAGTACAGTAACCATACCAGGAAGTACTTAATTTATTAAGCTACTGCTTTTCTTAATCTCAGTGGAGATATTTACTGATAAACAGCTACCTACGCAGCATGTTCATGTCGTTCCTAA
>NW_025957049.1:0-34637 GCF_023159225.1 Perognathus longimembris pacificus
AGAATCTTTCGGGGAGTTACCAGTACAGTAACCATACCAGGAAGTACTTAATTTATTAAGCTACTGCTTTTCTTAATCTCAGTGGAGATATTTACTGATAAACAGCTACCTACGCAGCACGTTCATTTCGTTCCTAAATGAGCTTTTATCTCTCTCCCCTCACCACAAATCAGATTCTTCTGAGGAGTTCCCAGTACATTATCCTTTCCCCTGTGTAATTACCTTAACAAGCTCCAGCTGTTTTTATTCTCAGAAGGTTTACTCCCTGATATACAGCTGCCTACCCCCTTCGTAAGTGCAGGTCCTAAATGAGCTTTTTTCGCTGTTCCCTCACCACAATCCAGATTCTTTTGGGGTGTTACCAGTACAGTAACCATACCAGGAAGTACTTAATTTATTAAGCTACTGCTTTTCTTAATCTCAGTGGAGATATTTACTGATAAACAGCTACCTACGCAGCATGTTCATGTCGTTCCTAAATGAGCTTTTATCTCTCTCCCCCTCACCACAAATCAGATTCATCTGAGGAGTTCCCAATACATTATCCTTTCCCCTGTGTAATTACCTTAACAAGCTACAGCTGTTTTTATTCTCAGAAGCTTTACTCCCTGATATACAGCTGCCTACCCCCTTCGTAAGTGCAGGTCCTAAATGAGCTTTTTTCTCTGTTCCCTCACCACAATCCAGATTCTTTTGGGGAGTTACCAGTACAGTAACCATACCAGGAAGTACTTAATTTATTAAGCTACTGCTTTTCTAAAGCTCAGTGGAGATATTTACTGATAAACAGCTACCTACGCAGCATGTTCATGTCGTTCCTAAATGAGCTTTTATCTCTCTCCCCTCACGACAAATCAGATTCTTCTGAGGAGTTCCCAGTACTTTATCCTTTCTCCTGTGTAATTACCTTAACAAGCTCCAGCTGTTTTTATTCTCAGAAGGTTTACTCCCTGATATACAGGTGCCTACCCCCTTCGTAAGTGCAGGTCCTAAATGAGCTTTTTTCTCTGTTCCCTCACCACAATCCAGATTCTTTTGGGGAGTTACCAGTACAGTAACCATACCAGGAAGTACTTAATTTATTAACCTACTGCTTTTCTTAATCTCAGTGGAGATATTTACTGATAAACAGCTACCTACGCAGCATGTTCATGTCGTTCCTAAATGAGCTTTTATCTCTCTCCCCTCACCACAAATCAGATTCTTCTGAGGAGTTTCCAGTACATTATCCTTTCCCCTGTGTAATTACCTTAACAAGATGCAGCTGTTTTTATTCTCAGAAGCTTTACTCCCTGATATACAGCTGCCTACACCCTTCGTAAGTGCAGTTCCTAAATGAGCTTTTTTCTCTGTTCCCTCACCACAATCCAGATTCTTTTGGGGAGTTACCAGTACAGTAACCATACCAGGAAGTACTTAATTTATTAAGCTACTGCTTTTCTTAATCTCAGTGGAGATATTTACTGATAAACAGCTACCTACGCAGCATGTTCATGTCTTTCCTAAATGAGCTTTTATCTCTCTCCCCTCACCACAAATCAGATTCTTCTGAGGAGTTCCCAGTACATTATCCGTTCCCCTGTGTAATTACCTTAACAAGCTCCAGCTGTTTTTATTCTCAGAAGCTTTACTCCCTGATATACAGCTGCCTACCCCCTTCGAAAGTGCAGGTCCTAAATGAGCTTTTTTCTCTGTTCCCTCACCACAATCCAGATTCTTTTGGGGAGTTACCAGTACAGTAACCATACCAGGAAGTACTTAATTTATTAAGCTACTGCTTTTCTAAAGTTCAGTGGAGATATTTACTGATAAACAGCTACCTACGCAGCATGTTCATGTCGTTCCTAAATGAGCTTTTATCTCTCTCCCCTCACCACAAATCAGATTCTTCTGAGGAGTTCCCAGTACATTATCCTTTCCCCTGTGTAATTACCTTAACAACCTGCAGCTGTTTTTATTCTCAGAAGCTTTACTCCCTGATATACAGCTGCCTACCCCCTTCGTAAGTGCAGGTCCTAAATGAGCTTTTTTCTCTGTTCCCTCACCACAATCCAGATTCTTTTGGGGAGTTACCAGTACAGTAACCCTACCAGGAAGTACTTAATTTATTAAGCTACTGCTTTTCTAAAGCTCAGTGGAGATATTTACTGATAAACAGCTACCTACGCAGCATGTTCATGTCGTTCCTAAATGAGCTTTTATCTCTCTCCCCTCACCACAAATCAGATTCTTCTGAGGAGTTCCCAGTACTTTATCCTTTCTCCTGTGTAATTACCTTAACAAGCTCCAGCTGTTTTTATTCTCAGAAGGTTTACTCCCTGATAAACAGCTGCCTACCCCCTTCGTAAGTGCAGGTCCTAAATGAGCTTTTTTCTCTTTTCCCTCACCACAATCCAGATTCTTTTGGGGAGTTACCAGTACAGTAACCATACCAGGAAGTACTTAATTTATTAAGCTACTGCTTTTCTTAATCTCAGTGGAGATATTTACTGATAAACAGCTACCTACGCAGCATGTTCATGTCGTTCCTAAATGAGCTTTTATCTCTCTCCCCTCACCACAAATCAGATTCTTCTGAGGAGTTCCCAGGACATTATCCTTTCCCCTGTGTAATTACCTTAACAAGATGCAGCTGTTTTTATTCTCTGAAGGTTTACTCCCTGATATACAGCTGCCTACCCCCTTCGTAAGTGCAGGTCCTAAAGGAGCTTTTTTCTCTGTTCCCTCACCACAATCCAGATTCTTTTGGGGAGTTACCAGTACAGTAACCATACCAGGAAGTACTTAATTTATTAAGCTACTGCTTTTCTAAAGCTCAGTGGAGATATTTACTGATAAACAGCTACCTACGCAGCATGTTCATGTCGTTCCTAAATGAGCTTTTATCTCTCTCCCCTCACCACAAATCAGATTCTCCTGAGGAGTTCCCAGTACTTTATCCTTTCTCCTGTGTAATTACCTTAACAAGCTCCAGCTGTTTTTATTCTCAGAAGGTTTACTCCCTGATATACAGCTGCCTACCCCCTTCGTAAGTGCAGGTCCTAAATGAGCTTTTTCTCTGTTCCCTCACCACAATCCAGATTCTTTTGGGGAGTTACCAGTACAGTAACCATACCAGGAAGTACTTAATTTATTAACCTACTGCTTTTCTTAATCTCAGTGGAGATATTTACTGATAAACAGCTACCTACGCAGCATGTTCATGTCGTTCCTAAATGAGCTTTTATCTCTCTCCCCTCACCACAAATCAGATTCTTCTGAGAAGTTCCCAGTACATTATCCTTTCCCCTGTGTAATTACCTTAACAAGCACCAGCTGTTTTTATTCTCAGAAGCTTTACTCCCTGATACACAGCTGCCTACCCCCTTCGAAAGTGCAGGTCCTAAATGAGCTTTTTTCTCTGTTCCCTCACCACAATCCAGATTCTTTTGGGGAGTTACCAGTACAGTAACCATACCAGGAAGTACTTAATTTATTAAGCTACTGCTTTTCTAAAGCTCAGTGGAGATATTTACTGATAAACAGCTACCTACGCAGCATGTTCATGTCGTTCCTAAATGAGCTTTTATCTCTCTCCCCTCACCACAAATCAGATTCTTCTGAGGAGTTCCCAGTACATTATCCTTTCCCCTGTGTAATTACCTTATCAACCTGCAGCTGTTTTTACTCTCAGAAGCTTTACTCCCTGATATACAGCTGCCTACCCCCTTCGTAAGTGCAGGTCCTAAATGAGCTTTTTTCTCTGTTCCCTCACCACAATCCAGATTCTTTTGGGGAGTTACCAGTACAGTAACCATACCAGGAAGTACTTAATTTATTAAGCTACTGCTTTTCTAAAGCTCAGTGGAGATATTTACTGATAAACAGCTACCTACGCAGCATGTTCATGTCGTTCCTAAATGAGCTTTTATCTCTCTCCCCTCACCACAAATCAGATTCTTCTGAGGAGTTCCCAGTACTTTATCCTTTCTCCTGTGTAATTACCTTAACAAGCTCCAGCTGTTTTTATTCTCAGAAGGTTTACTCCCTGATATACAGCTGCCTACGCCCTTCGTAAGTGCAGGTCCTAAATGAGCTTTTTTCTCTGTTCCCTCACCACAATCCAGATTCTTTTGGGGAGTTACCAGTACAGTAACCATACCAGGAAGAACTTAATTTATTAAGCTACTGCTTTTCTTAATCTCAGTGGAGATATTTACTGATAAACAGCTACCTACGCAGCATGTTCATGTCGTTCCTAAATGAGCTTTTATCTCTCTCCCCTCACCACAAATCAGATTCTTCTGAGGAGTTCCCAGTACATTATCCTTTCCCCTGTGTAATTACCTTCACAAGATGCAGCTGTTTTTATTCTCAGAAGGTTTACTCCCTGATATACAGCTGCCTACCCCCTTCGTAAGTGCAGGTCCTAAATGAGCTTTTTTCTCTGTTCCCTCACCACAATCCAGATTCTTTTGGGGAGTTACCAGTACAGTAACCATACCAGGAAGTACTTAATTTATTAAGTTACTGCTTTTCTTAATCTCAGTGGAGATATTTACTGATAAACAGCTACCTACGCAGCATGTTCATGTCGTTCCTAAATGAGCTTTTATCTCTCTCCCCTCACCACAAATCAGATTCTTCTGAGGAGTTCCCAGTACATTATCCTTTCCCCTGTGTAATTACCTTAACAATCTGCAGCTGTTTTTATTCTCAGAAGCTTTACTCCCTGATGTACAGCTGCCTACCCCCTTCGTAAGTGCAGGTCCTAAATGAGCTTTTTTCTCTGTTCCCTCACCACAATCCAGATTCTTTTGGGGAGTTACCAGTACAGTAACCATACCAGGAAGTACTTAATTTATTAAGCTACTGCTTTTCTAAAGCTCAGTGGAGATATTTACTGATAAACAGCTACCTACGCAGCATGTTCATGTCGTTCCTAAATGGGCTTTTATCTCTCTCCCCTCACCACAAATCAGATTCTTCTGAGGAGTTCCCAGTACTTTATCCTTTCTCCTGTGTAATTACCTTAACAAGCTCCAGCTGTTTTTATTCTCAGAAGGTTTACTCCCTGATATACAGCTGCCTACCCCCTTCGTAAGTGCAAGTCCTAAATGAGCTTTTTTCTCTGTTCCCTCACCACAATCCAGATTCTTTTGGGGAGTTACCCGTACAGTAACCATACCAGGAAGTACTTAATTTATTAAGCTACTGCTTTTATTAACCTCAATGGAGATATTTACTGATAAACAGCTACCTACGCAGCATGTTCATGTCGTTACTAAATGAACTTTTATCTCTCTCCCCTCACCACAAATCAGATTCTTCTGAGGAGTTCCCAGTACATTATCCTTTCCCCTGTGTAATTACCTTAACAAGCTGCAGGTCTTTTTATTCTCAGAAGCTTTACTCCCTGATATACAGCTGCCTACCCCCTTCGTAAGTGCAGGTCCTAAATGAGCTTTTTTCTCTGTTCCCTCACCACAATCCAGATTCTTTTGGGGAGTTACCAGTACAATAACCATACCAGGAAGTACTTAATTTATTAAGCTACTGCTTTTCTTAATCTCAGTGGAGATATTTACTGATAAACAGCTACCTACGCAGCATGTTCATGTCGTTCCTAAATGAGCTTTTATCTCTCTCCCCTCACCACAAATCAGATTCTTCTGAGGAGTTCCCAGTACATTATCCTTTCCCCTGTGTAATTACCTTAACAAGCTCCAGCTGTTTTTATTCTCAGAAGCTTTACTCCCTGATATACAGCTGCCTACCCCCTTCGTAAGTGCAGGTCCTAAATGAGCTTTTTTCTCTGTTCCCTCACCACAATCCAGATTCTTTTGGGGAGTTACCAGTACAGTAACCATACCAGGAAGTACTTAATTTATTAAGCTACTGCTTTTCTTAATCTCAGTGGAGATATTTACTGATAAACAGCTACCTACGCAGCATGTTCATGTCGTTCCTAAATGAGCTTTTATCTCTCTCCCCTCACCATAAATCAGATTCTTCTGAGGAGTTCCCAGTACATTATCCTTTCCCCTGTGTAATTACCTTAACAAGATGCAGCTGTTTTTATTCTCAGAAGCTTTACTCCCTGATATACAGCTGCCTACCCCCTTCGTAAGTGCAGGTCCTAAATGAGCTTTTTTCTCTGTTCCCTCACCACAATCCAGATTCTTTTGGGGAGTTACCAGTACAGTAACCATACCAGGAAGGACTTAATTTATTAAGCTACTGCTTTTCTTAATCTCAGTGGAGATATTTACTGATAAACAGCTACCTACGCAGCATGTTCATGTCGTTCCTAAATGAGCTTTTATCTCTCTCCCCTCACCACAAATCAGATTCTTCTGAGGAGTTCCCAGTACAGTATCCTTTCCCCTGTGTAATTACCTTAACAAGCTCCAGCTGTTTTTATTCTCAGAAGGTTTAGTCCCTGATATACAGCTGCCTAACCCCTTCGTAAGTGCAGGTCCTAAATGAGCTTTTTTCTCTGTTCCCTCACCACAATCCAGATTCTTTTGGGGAGTTACCAGTACAGTAACCATACCAGGTAGTACTTAATTTATTAAGCTACTGCTTTTCTAAAGCTCAGTGGAGATATTTACTGATAAACAGCTACCTACGCAGCACGTTCATGTCGTTCCTAAATGAGCTTTTATCTCTCTCCCCTCACCACAAATAAGATTCTTCTGAGGAGTTCCCAGTACATTATCCTTTCCCCTGTGTAATTACCTTAACAAGCTCCAGCTGTTTTTATTCTCAGAAGGTTTACTCCCTGATATACAGCTGCCTACCCCCTTCGTAAGTGCAGGTCCTAAATGAGCTTTTTTCTCTGTTCCCTCACCACAATCCACATTCTTTTGGGGAGTTACCAGTACAGTAACCATACCAGGAAGTACTTAATTTATTAACCTACTGCTTTTCTTAATCTCAGTGGAGATATTTACTGATAAACAGCTACCTAAGTAGCATGTTCATGTCGTTCCTAAATGAGCTTTTATCTCTCTCCCCTCACCACAAATCAGATTCTTCTGAGGAGTTCCCAGTACATTATCCTTTCCCCTGTGTAATTACCTTAACAAGCTCCAGCTGTTTTTATTCTCAGAAGGTTTAGTCCCTGATATACAGCTGCCTACCCCCTTCGTAAGTGCAGGTCCTAAATGAGCTTTTTTCTCTGTTCCCTCACCACAATCCAGATTCTTTTGGGGAGTTACCAGTACAGTAACCATACCAGGAAGTACTTAATTTATTAAGCTACTGCTTTTCTTAATCTCAGTGGAGATATTTACTGATAAACAGCTACCTACGCAGCATGTTCATGTCGTTCCTAAATGAGCTTTTATCTCTCTCCCCTCACCACAAATCAGATTCTTCTGAGGAGTTCCCAGTACATTATCCTTTCCCCTGTGTAATTACCTTAACAAGCTGCAGCTGTTTTTATTCTCAGAAGCTTTACTCCCTGATATACAGCTGCCTACCCCCTTCGTAAGTGCAGGTCCTAAATGAGCTTTTTTCTCTGTTCCCTCACCACAATCCAGATTCTTTTGGGGAGTTACCAGTACAGTAACCATACCAGGAAGTACTTAATTTATTAAGCTACTGCTTTTCTAAAGCTCAGTGGAGATATTTACTGATAAACAGCTACCTACGCAGCATGTTCATGTCGTTCCTAAATGAGCTTTTATCTCTCTCCCCTCACCACAAATCAGATTCTTCTGAGGAGTTCCCAGTACTTTATCCTTTCTCCTGTGTAATTACTTTAACAAGCTCCAGCTGTTTTTATTCTCAGAAGGTTTACTCCCTGATATACAGCTGCCTACCCCCTTCGTAAGTGCAGGTCCTAAATGAGCTTTTTTCTCTGTTCCCTCACCACAATCCAGATTCTTTTGGGGAGTTACCAGTACAGTAACCATACCAGGAAGTACTTAATTTATTAACCTACTGCTTTTCTTAATCTCAGTGGAGATATTTACTGATAAACAGCTACCTACGCAGCATGTTCATGTCGTTCCTAAATGAGCTTTTATCTCTCTCCCCTCACCACAAATCAGATTCTTCTGAGGAGTTCCCAGTACATTATCCTTTCCCATGTGTAATTACCTTAACAAGCTCCAGCTGTTTTTATTCACAGAAGGTTTACTCCCTGATATACAGCTGCCTACCCCCTTCGCAAGTGCAGGTCCTAAATGAGCTTTTTTCTCTGTTCCCTCACCACAATCCAGATTCTTTTGGGGAGTTACCAGTACAGTAACCATACCAGGAAGTACTTAATTTATTAACCTACTGCTTTTCTTAATCTCAGTGGAGATATTTACTGATAAACAGCTACCTACGCAGCATGTTCATGTCGTTCCTAAATGAGCTTTTATCTCTCTCCCCTCACCACAAATCAGATTCTTCTGAGGAGTTCCCAGTACAGTATCCTTTCCCCTGTGTAATTACCTTAACAAGCTCCAGCTGTTTTTATTCTCAGAAGGTTTAGTGCCTGATATACAGCTGCCTAACCCCTTCGTAAGTGCAGGTCCTAAATGAGCTTTTTTCTCTGTTCCCTCACCACAATCCAGATTCTTTTGGGGAGTTACCAGTACAGTAACCATACCAGGAAGTACTTAATTTATTAAGCTACTCCTTTTCTTAATCTCAGTGGAGATATTTACTGATAAACAGCTACCTACGCAGCATGTTCATGTCGTTCCTAAATGAGCTTTTATCTCTCTCCCTTCACCACAAATCAGATTCTTCTGAGGAGTTCCCAGTACATTATCCTTTCCCCTGTGTAATTACCTTAACAAGCTGCAGCTGTTTTTATTCTCAGAAGCTTTACTCCCTGATATACAGCTGCCTACCCCCTTCGTAAGTGCAAGTCCTAAATGAGCTTTTTTCTCTGTTCCCTCAGCACAATCCAGATTCTTTTGGGGAGTTACCAGTACAGTAACCATACCAGGAAGCACTTAATTTATTAAGCTACTGCTTTTCTAAAGCTCAGTGGAGATATTTACTGATAAACAGCTACCTACGCAGCATGTTCATGTCGTTCCTAAATGAGCTTTTATCTCTCTCCCCTCACCACAAATCAGATTCTTCTGAGGAGTTCCCAGTACTTTATCCTTTCTCCTGTGTAATTACCTTAACAAGCTCCAGCTGTTTTTATTCTCAGAAGGTTTACTCCCTGATATACAGCTGCCTACCCCCTTCGTAAGTGCAGGTCCTAAATGAGCTTTTTTCTCTGTTCCCTCACCACAATCCAGATTCTTTTGGAGAGTTACCAGTACAGTAACCATACCAGGAAGTACTTAATTTATTAAGCTACTGATTTTCTTAATCTCAGTGGAGATATTTACTGATAAACAGCTACCTACGCAGCATGTTCATGTCGTTCCTAAATGAGCTTTTATCTCTCTCCCCTCAACACAAATCAGATTCTTCTGAGGAGTTCCCAGTACATTATCCTTTCCCCTGTGTAATTAAATTAACAAGCTCCAGCTGTTTTTATTCTCAGAAGGTTTAGTCCCTGATAAACAGCTGCCTACCCCCTTCGTAAGTGCAGGTCCTAAATGAGCTTTTTTCTCTGTTCCCTCACCACAATCCAGATTCTTTTGGGGAGTTACCAGTACAGTAACCATACCAGGAAGTACTTAATTTATTAAGCTACTGCTTTTCTTAATCTCAGTGGAGATATTTACTGATAAACAGCTACCTACGCAGCATGTTCATGTCGTTCCTAAATGAGCTTTCATCTCTCTCCCCTCACCACAAATCAGATTCTTCTGAGGAGTTCCCAGTACATTATCCTTTCCCCTGTGTAATTACCTTAACAAGCTGCAGCTGTTTTTATTCTCAGAAGCTTTACTCCCTGATATACAGCTGCCTACCCCCTTCGTAAGTGCAGGTCCTAAATGAGCTTTTTTCTCTGTTCCCTCACCACAATCCAGATTCTTTTGGGGAGTTACCAGTACAGTAACCATACCAGGAAGTACTTAATTTATTAAGCTACTGCTTTTCTAAAGCTCAGTGGAGATATTTACTGATAAACAGCTACCTACGCAGCATGTTCATGTCGTTCCTAAATGAGCTTTTATCTCTCTCCCCTCACCACAAATCAGATTCTTCTGAGGAGTTCCCAGTACTTTATCCTTTCTCCTGTGTAATTACCTTAACAAGCTCCAGCTGTTTTTATTCTCAGAAGGTTTACTCCCTGATATACAGCTGCCTACCCCCTTCGTAAGTGCAGGTCCTAAATGAGCTTTTTTCTCTGTTCCCTCACCACAATCCAGATTCTTTTGGGGAGTTACCAGTACAGTAACCATACCAGGAAGTACTTAATTTATTAAGCTACTCCTTTTCTTAATCTCAGTGGAGATATTTACTGATAAACAGCTACCTACGCAGCATGTTCATGTCGTTCCTAAATGAGCTTTTATCTCTCTCCCCTCACCACAAATCAGATTCTTCTGAGGAGTTCCCAGTATATTATCCTTTCCCCTGTGTAATTACCTTAACAAGCTGCAGCTGTTTTTATTCTCAGAAGCTTTACTCCCTGATATACAGCTGCCTACCCCCTTCGTAAGTGCAAGTCCTAAATGAGCTTTTTTCTCTGTTCCCTCACCACAATCCAGATTCTTTGGGGGGGGTTACCAGTACAGTAACCATACCAGGAAGCACTTAATTTATTAAGCTACTGCTTTTCTAAAGCTCAGTGGAGATATTTACTGATAAACAGCTACCTACGCAGCATGTTCATGTCGTTCCTAAATGAGCTTTTATCTCTCTCCCCTCCCCACAAATCAGATTCTTCTGAGGAGTTCCCAGTACTTTATCCTTTCTCCTGTGTAATTACCTTAACAAGCTCCAGCTGTTTTTATTCTCAGAAGGTTTACTCCCTGATATACAGCTGCCTACCCCCTTCGTAAGTGCAGATCCTAAATGAGCTTTTTTCTCTGTTCCCTCACCACAATCCAGATTCTTTTGGGGAGTTACCAGTACAGTAACCATACCAGGAAGTACTTAATTTATTAAGCTACTGATTTTCTTAATCTCAGTGGAGATATTTACTGATAAACAGCTACCTACGCAGCATGTTCATGTCGTTCCTAAATGAGCTTTTATCTCTCTCCCCTCAACACAAATCAGATTCTTCTGAGGAGTTCCCAGTACATTATCCTTTCCCCTGTGTAATTAAATTAACAAGCTCCAGCTGTTTTTATTCTCAGAAGGTTTAGTCCCTGATATACAGCTGCCTACCCCCTTCGTAAGTGCAGGTCCTAAATGAGCTTTTTTCTCTGTTCCCTCACCACAATCCAGATTCTTTTGGGGAGTTACCAGTACAGTAACCATACCAGGAAGTACTTAATTTATTAAGCTACTGCTTTTCTTAATCTCAGTGGAGATATTTACTGATAAACAGCTACCTACGCAGCATGTTCATGTCGTTCCTAAATGAGCTTTTATCTCTCTCCCCTCACCACAAATCAGATTCTTCTGAGAAGTTCCCAGTACATTATCCTTTCCCCTGTGTAATTACCTTAACAAGCACCAGCTGTTTTTATTCTCAGAAGCTTTACTCCCTGATACACAGCTGCCTACCCCCTTCGAAAGTGCAGGTCCTAAATGAGCTTTTTTCTCTGTTCCCTCACCACAATCCAGATTCTTTTGGGGAGTTACCAGTACAGTAACCATACCAGGAAGTACTTAATTTATTAAGCTACTGCTTTTCTAAAGCTCAGTGGAGATATTTACTGATAAACAGCTACCTACGCAGCATGTTCATGTCGTTCCTAAATGAGCTTTTATCTCTCTCCCCTCACCACAAATCAGATTCTTCTGAGGAGTTCCCAGTACTTTATCCTTTCTCCTGTGTAATTACCTTAACAAGCTCCAGCTGTTTTTATTCTCAGAAGGTTTACTCCCTGATATACAGCTGCCTACGCCCTTCGTAAGTGCAGGTCCTAAATGAGCTTTTTTCTCTGTTCCCTCACCACAATCCAGATTCTTTTGGGGAGTTACCAGTACAGTAACCATACCAGGAAGAACTTAATTTATTAAGCTACTGCTTTTCTTAATCTCAGTGGAGATATTTACTGATAAACAGCTACCTACGCAGCATGTTCATGTCGTTCTTAAATGAGCTTTTATCTCTCTCCCCTCACCACAAATCAGATTCTTCTGAGGAGTTCCCAGTACATTATCCTTTCCCCTGTGTAATTACCTTAACAAGATGCAGCTGTTTTTATTCTCAGAAGCTTTACTCCCTGATATACAGCTGCCTACCCCCTTCGTAAGTGCAGGTCCTAAATGAGCTTTTTTCTCTGTTCCCTCAACACAATCCAGATTCTTTTGGGGAGTTACCAGTACAGTAACCATACCAGGAAGTACTTAATTTATTAAGTTACTGCTTTTCTTAATCTCAGTGGAGATATTTACTGATAAACAGCTACCTACGCAGCATGTTCATGTCGTTCCTAAATGAGCTTTTATCTCTCTCCCCTCACCACAAATCAGATTCTTCTGAGGAGTTCCCAGTACATTATCCTTTCCCCTGTGTAATTACCTTAACAATCTGCAGCTGTTTTTATTCTCAGAAGCTTTACTCCCTGATGTACAGCTGCCTACCCCCTTCGTAAGTGCAGGTCCTAAATGAGCTTTTTTCTCTGTTCCCTCACCACAATCCAGATTCTTTTGGGGAGTTACCAGTACAGTAACCATACCAGGAAGTACTTAATTTATTAAGCTACTGCTTTTCTAAAGCTCAGTGGAGATATTTACTGATAAACAGCTACCTACGCAGCATGTTCATGTCGTTCCTAAATGGGCTTTTATCTCTCTCCCCTCACCACAAATCAGATTCTTCTGAGGAGTTCCCAGTACTTTATCCTTTCTCCTGTGTAATTACCTTAACAAGCTCCAGCTGTTTTTATTCTCAGAAGGTTTACTCCCTGATATACAGCTGCCTACCCCCTTCGTAAGTGCAAGTCCTAAATGAGCTTTTTTCTCTGTTCCCTCACCACAATCCAGATTCTTTTGGGGAGTTACCCGTACAGTAACCATACCAGGAAGTACTTAATTTATTAAGCTACTGCTTTTATTAACCTCAATGGAGATATTTACTGATAAACAGCTACCTACGCAGCATGTTCATGTCGTTACTAAATGAACTTTTATCTCTCTCCCCTCACCACAAATCAGATTCTTCTGAGGAGTTCCCAGTACATTATCCTTTCCCCTGTGTAATTACCTTAACAAGCTGCAGCTCTTTTTATTCTCAGAAGCTTTACTCCCTGATATACAGCTGCCTACCCCCTTCGTAAGTGCAGGTCCTAAATGAGCTTTTTTCTCTGTTCCCTCACCACAATCCAGATTCTTTTGGGGAGTTACCAGTACAATAACCATACCAGGAAGTACTTAATTTATTAAGCTACTGCTTTTCTTAATCTCAGTGGAGATATTTACTGATAAACAGCTACCTACGCAGCATGTTCATGTCGTTCCTAAATGAGCTTTTATCTCTCTCCCCTCACCACAAATCAGATTCTTCTGAGGAGTTCCCAGTACATTATCCTTTCCCCTGTGTAATTACCTTAACAAGCTCCAGCTGTTTATATTCTCAGAAGCTTTACTCCCTGATATACAGCTGCCTACCCCCTTCGTAAGTGCAGATCCTAAATGAGCTTTTTTCTCTGTTCCCTCACCACAATCCAGATTCTTTTGGGGAGTTACCAGTACAGTAACCATACCAGGAAGTACTTAATTTATTAAGCTACTGCTTTTCTTAATCTCAGTGGAGATATTTACTGATAAACAGCTACCTACGCAGCATGTTCATGTCGTTCCTAAATGAGCTTTTATCTCTCTCCCCTCACCATAAATCAGATTCTTCTGAGGAGTTCCCAGTACATTATCCTTTCCCCTGTGTAATTACCTTAACAAGATGCAGCTGTTTTTATTCTCAGAAGCTTTACTCCCTGATATACAGCTGCCTACCCCCTTCGTAAGTGCAGGTCCTAAATGAGCTTTTTTCTCTGTTCCCTCACCACAATCCAGATTCTTTTGGGGAGTTACCAGTACACTAACCATACCAGGAAGGACTTAATTTATTAAGCTACTGCTTTTCTTAATCTCAGTGGAGATATTTACTGATAAACAGCTACCTACGCAGCATGTTCATGTCGTTCCTAAATGAGCTTTTATCTCTCTCCCCTCACCACAAATCAGATTCTTCTGAGGAGTTCCCAGTACAGTATCCTTTCCCCTGTGTAATTACCTTAACAAGCTCCAGCTGTTTTTATTCTCAGAAGGTTTAGTCCCTGATATACAGCTGCCTAACCCCTTCGTAAGTGCAGGTCCTAAATGAGCTTTTTTCTCTGTTCCCTCACCACAATCCAGATTCTTTTGGGGAGTTACCAGTACAGTAACCATACCAGGTAGTACTTAATTTATTAAGCTACTGCTTTTCTAAAGCTCAGTGGAGATATTTACTGATAAACAGCTACCTACGCAGCACGTTCATGTCGTTCCTAAATGAGCTTTTATCTCTCTCCCCTCACCACAAATCAGATTCTTCTGAGGAGTTCCCAGTACATTATCCTTTCCCCTGTGTAATTACCTTAACAAGCTCCAGCTGTTTTTATTCTCAGAAGGTTTACTCCCTGATATACAGCTGCCTACCCCCTTCGTAAGTGCAGGTCCTAAATGAGCTTTTTTCTCTGTTCCCTCACCACAATCCAGATTCTTTTGGGGAGTTACCAGTACAGTAACCATACCAGGAAGTACTTAATTTATTAAGCTACTGCTTTTCTTAATCTCAGTGGAGATATTTACTGATAAACAGCTACCTAAGCAGCATGTTCATGTCGTTCCTAAATGAGCTTTTGTCTCTCTCCCCTCACCACAAATCAGATTCTTCTGAGGAGTTCCCAGTACATTATCCTTTCCCCTGTGTAATTACCTTAACAAGCTCCAGCTGTTTTTATTCTCAGAAGGTTTACTCCCTGATATACAGCTGCCTAACCCCTTCGTAAGTGCAGGTCCTAAATGAGCTTTTTTCTCTGTTCCCTCACCACAATCCACATTCTTTTGGGGAGTTACCAGTACAGTAACCATACCAGGAAGTACTTAATTTATTAACCTACTGCTTTTCTTAATCTCAGTGGAGATATTTACTGATAAACAGCTACCTAAGTAGCATGTTCATGTCGTTCCTAAATGAGCTTTTATCTCTCTCCCCTCACCACAAATCAGATTCTTCTGAGGAGTTCCCAGTACATTATCCTTTCCCCTGTGTAATTACCTTAACAAGCTCCAGCTGTTTTTATTCTCAGAAGGTTTAGTCCCTGATATACAGCTGCCTACCCCCTTCGTAAGTGCAGGTCCTAAATGAGCTTTTTTCTCTGTTCCCTCACCACAATCCAGATTCTTTTGGGGAGTTACCAGTACAGTAACCATACCAGGAAGTACTTAATTTATTAAGCTACTGCTTTTCTTAATCTCAGTGGAGATATTTACTGATAAACAGCTACCTACGCAGCATGTTCATGTCGTTCCTAAATGAGCTTTTATCTCTCTCCCCTCACCACAAATCAGATTCTTCTGAGGAGTTCCCAGTACATTATCCTTTCCCCTGTGTAATTACCTTAACAAGCTGCAGCTGTTTTTATTCTCAGAAGCTTTACTCCCTGATATACAGCTGCCTACCCCCTTCGTAAGTGCAGGTCCTAAATGAGCTTTTTTCTCTGTTCCCTCACCACAATCCAGATTCTTTTGGGGAGTTACCAGTACAGTAACCATACCAGGAAGTACTTAATTTATTAAGCTACTGCTTTTCTAAAGCTCAGTGGAGATATTTACTGATAAACAGCTACCTACGCAGCATGTTCATGTCGTTCCTAAATGAGCTTTTATCTCTCTCCACTCACCACAAATCAGATTCTTCTGAGGAGTTCCCAGTACTTTATCCTTTCTCCTGTGTAATTACTTTAACAAGCTCCAGCTGTTTTTATTCTCAGAAGGTTTACTCCCTGATATACAGCTGCCTACCCCCTTCGTAAGTGCAGGTCCTAAATGAGCTTTTTTCTCTGTTCCCTCACCACAATCCAGATTCTTTTGGGGAGTTACCAGTACAGTAACCATACCAGGAAGTACTTAATTTATTAACCTACTGCTTTTCTTAATCTCAGTGGAGATATTTACTGATAAACAGCTACCTACGCAGCATGTTCATGTCGTTCCTAAATGAGCTTTTATCTCTCTCCCCTCACCACAAATCAGATTCTTCTGAGGAGTTCCCAGTACATTATCCTTTCCCATGTGTAATTACCTTAACAAGCTCCAGCTGTTTTTATTCTCAGAAGGTTTACTCCCTGATATACAGCTGCCTACCCCCTTCGCAAGTGCAGGTCCTAAATGAGCTTTTTTCTCTGTTCCCTCACCACAATCCAGATTCTTTTGGGGAGTTACCAGTACAGTAACCATACCAGGAAGTACTTAATTTATTAACCTACTGCTTTTCTTAATCTCAGTGGAGATATTTACTGATAAACAGCTACCTACGCAGCATGTTCATGTCGTTCCTAAATGAGCTTTTATCTCTCTCCCCTCACCACAAATCAGATTCTTCTGAGGAGTTCCCAGTACAGTATCCTTTCCCCTGTGTAATTACCTTAACAAGCTCCAGCTGTTTTTATTCTCAGAAGGTTTAGTGCCTGATATACAGCTGCCTAACCCCTTCGTAAGTGCAGGTCCTAAATGAGCTTTTTTCTCTGTTCCCTCACCACAATCCAGATTCTTTTGGGGAGTTACCAGTACAGTAACCATACCAGGAAGTACTTAATTTATTAAGCTACTCCTTTTCTTAATCTCAGTGGAGATATTTACTGATAAACAGCTACCTACGCAGCATGTTCATGTCGTTCCTAAATGAGCTTTTATCTCTCTCCCTTCACCACAAATCAGATTCTTCTGAGGAGTTCCCAGTACATTATCCTTTCCCCTGTGTAATTACCTTAACAAGCGGCAGCTGTTTTTATTCTCAGAAGCTTTACTCCCTGATATACAGCTGCCTACCCCCTTCGTAAGTGCAAGTCCTAAATGAGCTTTTTTCTCTGTTCCCTCAGCACAATCCAGATTCTTTTGGGGAGTTACCAGTACAGTAACCATACCAGGAAGCACTTAATTTATTAAGCTACTGCTTTTCTAAAGCTCAGTGGAGATATTTACTGATAAACAGCTACCTACGCAGCATGTTCATGTCGTTCCTAAATGAGCTTTTATCTCTCTCCCCTCACCACAAATCAGATTCTTCTGAGGAGTTCCCAGTACTTTATCCTTTCTCCTGTGTAATTACCTTAACAAGCTCCAGCTGTTTTTATTCTCAGAAGGTTTAGTCCCTGATAAACAGCTGCCTACCCCCTTCGTAAGTGCAGGTCCTAAATGAGCTTTTTTCTCTGTTCCCTCACCACAATCCAGATTCTTTTGGGGAGTTACCAGTACAGTAACCATACCAGGAAGTACTTAATTTATTAAGCTACTGCTTTTCTTAATCTCAGTGGAGATATTTACTGATAAACAGCTACCTACGCAGCATGTTCATGTCGTTCCTAAATGAGCTTTCATCTCTCTCCCCTCACCACAAATCAGATTCTTCTGAGGAGTTCCCAGTACATTATCCTTTCCCCTGTGTAATTACCTTAACAAGCTGCAGCTGTTTTTATTCTCAGAAGCTTTACTCCCTGATATACAGCTGCCTACCCCCTTCGTAAGTGCAGGTCCTAAATGAGCTTTTTTCTCTGTTCCCTCACCACAATCCAGATTCTTTTGGGGAGTTACCAGTACAGTAACCATACCAGGAAGTACTTAATTTATTAAGCTACTGCTTTTCTAAAGCTCAGTGGAGATATTTACTGATAAACAGCTACCTACGCAGCATGTTCATGTCGTTCCTAAATGAGCTTTTATCTCTCTCCCCTCACCACAAATCAGATTCTTCTGAGGAGTTCCCAGTACTTTATCCTTTCTCCTGTGTAATTACCTTAACAAGCTCCAGCTGTTTTTATTCTCAGAAGGTTTACTCCCTGATATACAGCTGCCTACCCCCTTCGTAAGTGCAGGTCCTAAATGAGCTTTTTTCTCTGTTCCCTCACCACAATCCAGATTCTTTTGGGGAGTTACCAGTACAGTAACCATACCAGGAAGTACTTAATTTATTAAGCTACTCCTTTTCTTAATCTCAGTGGAGATATTTACTGATAAACAGCTACCTACGCAGCATGTTCATGTCGTTCCTAAATGAGCTTTTATCTCTCTCCCCTCACCACAAATCAGATTCTTCTGAGGAGTTCCCAGTACATTATCCTTTCCCCTGTGTAATTACCTTAACAAGCTGCAGCTGTTTTTATTCTCAGAAGCTTTACTCCCTGATATACAGCTGCCTACCCCCTTCGTAAGTGCAAGTCCTAAATGAGCTTTTTTCTCTGTTCCCTCACCACAATCCAGATTCTTTGGGGGGGGTTACCAGTACAGTAACCATACCAGGAAGCACTTAATTTATTAAGCTACTGCTTTTCTAAAGCTCAGTGGAGATATTTACTGATAAACAGCTACCTACGCAGCATGTTCATGTCGTTCCTAAATGAGCTTTTATCTCTCTCCCCTCCCCACAAATCAGATTCTTCTGAGGAGTTCCCAGTACTTTATCCTTTCTCCTGTGTAATTACCTTAACAAGCTCCAGCTGTTTTTATTCTCAGAAGGTTTACTCCCTGATATACAGCTGCCTACCCCCTTCGTAAGTGCAGATCCTAAATGAGCTTTTTTCTCTGTTCCCTCACCACAATCCAGATTCTTTTGGGGAGTTACCAGTACAGTAACCATACCAGGAAGTACTTAATTTATTAAGCTACTGATTTTCTTAATCTCAGTGGAGATATTTACTGATAAACAGCTACCTACGCAGCATGTTCATGTCGTTCCTAAATGAGCTTTTATCTCTCTCCCCTCAACACAAATCAGATTCTTCTGAGGAGTTCCCAGTACATTATCCTTTCCCCTGTGTAATTAAATTAACAAGCTCCAGCTGTTTTTATTCTCAGAAGGTTTAGTCCCTGATATACAGCTGCCTACCCCCTTCGTAAGTGCAGGTCCTAAATGAGCTTTTTTCTCTGTTCCCTCACCACAATCCAGATTCTTTTGGGGAGTTACCAGTACAGTAACCATACCAGGAAGTACTTAATTTATTAAGCTACTGCTTTTCTAAAGCTCAGTGGAGATATTTACTCATAAACAGCTACCTACGCAGCATGTTCATGTCGTTCCTAAATGAGCTTTTATCTCTCTCCCCTCACCACAAATCAGATTCTTCTGAGGAGTTCCCAGTACTTTATCCTTTCTCCTGTGTAATTACCTTAACAAGCTCCAGCTGTTTTTATTCTCAGAAGGTTTACTCCCTGATATACAGCTGCCTACCCCCTTCGTAAGTGCAGGTCCTAAATGAGCTTTTTTCTCTGTTCCCTCACCACAATCCAGATTCTTTTGGGGAGTTACCAGTACAGTAACCATACCAGGAAGTACTTAATTTATTAAGCTACTGCTTTTCTTAATCTCAGTGGAGATATTTACTGATAAACAGCTACCTACGCAGCATGTTCATGTCGTTCCTAAATGAGCTTTTATCTCTCTCCCCTCACCACAAATCAGATTCTTCTGAGGAGTTCCCAGTACATTATCCTTTCCCCTGTGTAATTACCTTAACAAGCTCCAGCTGTTTTTATTCTCAGAAGCTTTACTCCCTGATATACCGCTGCCTACCCCCTTCGTAAGTGCAGGTCCTAAATGAGCTTTTTTCTCTGTTCCCTCACCACAATCCAGATTCTTTTGGGGAGTTACCAGTACAGTAACCATACCAGGAAGTACTTAATTTATTAAGCTACTGCTTTTCTAAAGCTCAGTGGAGATATTTACTGATAAACAGCTACCTACGCAGCATGTTCATGTCGTTCCTAAATGAGCTTTTATCTCTCTCCCCTCACCACAAATCAGATTCTTCTGAGGAGTTCCCAGTACTTTATCCTTTCTCCTGTGTAATTACCTTAACAAGCTCCAGCTGTTTTTATACTCAGAAAGTTTACTCCCTGATATACAGCTGCCTACCCCCTTCGTAAGTGCAGGTCCTAAATGAGCTTTTTTCTCTGTTCCCTCACCACAATCCAGATTCTTTTGGGGAGTTACCAGTACAGTAACCATACCAGGAAGTACTTAATTTATTAAGCTACTGCTTTTCTTAATCTCAGTGGAGATATTTACTGATAAACAGCTACCTACGCAGCATGTTCATGTCGTTCCTAAATGAGCTTTTATCTCTCTCCCCTCACCACAAATCAGATTCTTCTGAGGAGTTCCCAGTACCTTATCCTTTCCCCTGTGTAATTACCTTAACAAGCTCCAGCTGTTTTTATTCTCAGAAGGTTTACTCCCTGATATACAGCTGCCTACCCCCTTCGTAAGTGCAGGTCCTAAATGAGCTTTTTTCTCTGTTCCCTCACCACAATCCAGATTCTTTTGGGGAGTTACCAGTACAGTAACCATACCAGGAAGTACTTAATTTATTAACCTACTGCTTTTCTTAATCTCAGTGGAGATATTTACTGATAAACAGCTACCTACGCAGCATGTTCATGTCGTTCCTAAATGAGCTTTTATCTCTCTCCCCTCACCACAAATCAGATTCTTCTGAGGAATTCCCAGTATATTATCCTTTCCCATGTGTAATTACCTTAACAAGCTCCAGCTGTTTTTATTCTCAGAAGGTTTACTCCCTGATATACAGCTGCCTACCCCCTTCGCAAGTGCAGGTCCTAAATGAGCTTTTTTCTCTGTTCCCTCACCACAATCCAGATTCTTTTGGGGAGTTACCAGTACAGTAACCATACCAGGAAGTACTTAATTTATTAACCTACTGCTTTTCTTAATCTCAGTGGAGATATTTACTGATAAACAGCTACCTACGCAGCATGTTCATGTCGTTCCTAAATGAGCTTTTATCTCTCTCCCCTCACCACAAATCAGATTCTTCTGAGGAGTTCCCAGTACAGTATCCTTTCCCCTGTGTAATTACCTTAACAAGCTCCAGCTGTTTTTATTCTCAGAAGGTTTAGTCCCTGATATACAGCTGCCTAACCCCTTCGTAAGTGCAGGTCCTAAATGAGCTTTTTTCTCTGTTCCCTCACCACAATCCAGATTCTTTTGGGGAGTTACCAGTACAGTAACCATACCAGGAAGTACTTAATTTATTAAGCTACTCCTTTTCTTAATCTCAGTGGAGATATTTACTGATAAACAGCTACCTACGCAGCATGTTCATGTCGTTCCTAAATGAGCTTTTATCTCTCTCCCCTCAACACAAATCAGATTCTTCTGAGGAGTTCCCAGTACATTATCCTTTCCCCTGTGTAATTAAATTAACAAGCTCCAGCTGTTTTTATTCTCAGAAGGTTTAGTCCCTGATATACAGCTGCCTACCCCCTTCGTAAGTGCAGGTCCTAAATGAGCTTTTTTCTCTGTTCCCTCACCACAATCCAGATTCTTTTGGGGAGTTACCAGTACAGTAACCATACCAGGAAGTACTTAATTTATTAAGCTACTGCTTTTCTTAATCTCAGTGGAGATATTTACTGATAAACAGCTACCTACGCAGCATGTTCATGTCGTTCCTAAATGAGCTTTCATCTCTCTCCCCTCACCACAAATCAGATTCTTCTGAGGAGTTCCCAGTACATTATCCTTTCCCCTGTGTAATTACCTTAACAAGCTGCAGCTGTTTTTATTCTCAGAAGCTTTACTCCCTGATATACAGCTGCCTACCCCCTTCGTAAGTGCAGGTCCTAAATGAGCTTTTTTCTCTGTTCCCTCACCACAATCCAGATTCTTTTGGGGAGTTACCAGTACAGTAACCATACCAGGAAGTACTTAATTTATTAAGCTACTGCTTTTCTAAAGCTCAGTGGAGATATTTACTGATAAACAGCTACCTACGCAGCATGTTCATGTCGTTCCTAAATGAGCTTTTATCTCTCTCCCCTCACCACAAATCAGATTCTTCTGAGGAGTTCCCAGTACTTTATCCTTTCTCCTGTGTAATTACCTTAACAAGCTCCAGCTGTTTTTATTCTCAGAAGGTTTACTCCCTGATATACAGCTGCCTACCCCCTTCGTAAGTGCAGGTCCTAAATGAGCTTTTTTCTCTTTTCCCTCACCACAATCCAGATTCTTTTGGGGAGTTACCAGTACAGTAACCATACCAGGAAGTACTTAATTTATTAAGCTACTGCTTTTCTTAATCTCAGTGGAGATATTTACTGATAAACAGCTACCTACGCAGCATGTTCATGTCGTTCCTAAATGAGCTTTTATCTCTCTCCCCTCACCACAAATCAGATTCTTCTGAGGAGTTCCCAGTACATTATCCTTTCCCCTGTGTAATTACCTTAACAAGCTCCAGCTGTTTTTATTCTCAGAAGGTTTAGTCCCTGATATACAGCTGCCTACCCCCTTCGTAAGTGCAGGTCCTAAATGAGCTTTTTTCTCTGTTCCCTCACCACAATCCAGATTCTTTTGGGGAGTTATCAGTACAGTAACCATACCAGGAAGTACTTAATTTATTAAGCTACTGCTTTTCTTAATCTCAGTGGAGATATTTACTGATAAACAGCTACCTACGCAGCATGTTCATGTCGTTCCTAAATGAGCTTTTATCTCTCTCCCCTCACCACAAATCAGATTCTTCTGAGGAGTTCCCAGTACATTATCCTTTCCCCTGTGTAATTACCTTAACAAGCTGCAGCTGTTTTTATTCTCAGAAGCTTTACTCCCTGATATACAGCTGCCTACCCCCTTCGTAAGTGCAGGTCCTAAATGAGCTTTTTTCTCTGTTCCCTCACCACAATCCAGATTCTTTTGGGGAGTTACCAGTACAGTAACCATACCAGGAAGTACTTAATTTATTAAGCTACTGCTTTTCTTAATCTCAGTGGAGATATTTACTGATAAACAGCTACCTACGCAGCATGTTCATGTCGTTCCTAAATGAGCTTTTATCTCTCTCCCCTCACCACAAATCAGATTCTTCTGAGGAGTTCCCAGTACATTATGCTTTCCCCTGTGTAATTACCTTAACAAGCTGCAGCTGTTTTTATTCTCAGAAGGTTTACTCCCTGATATACAGCTGCCTACCCCCTTCGTAAGTGCAGGTCCTAAATGAGCTTTTTTCTCTGTTCCCTCACCACAATCCAGATTCTTTTGGGGAGTTACCAGTACAGTAACCATACCAGGAAGTACTTAATTTATTAAGCTACTGCTTTTCTTAATCTCAGTGGAGATATTTACTGATAAACAGCTACCTACGCAGCATGTTCATGTCGTTCCTAAATGAGCTTTTATCTCTCTCCCCTCACCACAAATCAGATTCTTCTGAGGAGTTCCCAGTACATTATCCTTTCCCCTGTGTAAATACCTTAACAAGATGCAGCTGTTTTTATTCTCAGAAGCTTTACTCCCTGATATACAGCTGCCTACCCCCTTCGTAAGTGCAGGTCCTAAATGAGCTTTTTTCTCTGTTCCCTCACCACAATCCAGATTCTTTTGGGGAGTTACCAGTACAGTAACCATACCAGGAAGTACTTAATTTATTAAGCTACTGCTTTTCTTAATCTCAGTGGAGATATTTACTGATAAACAGCTACCTACGCAGCATGTTCATGTCGTTCCTAAATGAGCTTTTATCTCTCTCCCCTCACCACAAATCAGATTCTTCTGAGGAGTTCCCAGTACATTATCCTTTCCCCTGTGTAATTACCTTAACAAGCTGCAGCTGTTTTTATTCTCAGAAGCTTTACTCCCTGATATACAGCTGCCTACCCCCTTCGTAAGTGCAGGTCCTAAATGAGCTTTTTTCTCTGTTCCCTCACCACAATCCAGATTCTTTTGGGGAGTTACCAGTACAGTAACCATACCAGGAAGTACTTAATTTATTAAGCTACTGCTTTTCTAAAGCTCAGTGGAGATATTTACTGATAAACAGCTACCTACGCAGCATGTTCATGTCGTTCCTAAATGAGCTTTTATCTCTCTCCCCTCACCACAAATCAGATTCTTCTGAGGAGTTCCCAGTACTTTATCCTTTCTCCTGTGTAATTACCTTAACAAGCTCCAGCTGTTTTTATTCTCAGAAGGTTTACTCCCTGATATACAGCTGCCTACCCGTTCGTAAGTGCAGGTCCTAAATGAGCTTTTTTCTCTGTTCCCTCACCACAATCAAGATTCTATTGGGGAGTTACCAGTGCAGTAACCATACCAGGAAGTACTTAATTTATTAAGCTACTGCTTTTCTTAATCTCAGTGGAGATATTTACTGATAAACAGCTACCTACGCAGCATGTTCATGTCGTTCCTAAATGAGCTTTTATCTCTCTCCCCTCACCACAAATCAGATTCTTCTGAGGAGTTCCCAGTACATTATCCTTTCCCCTGTGTAATTACCTTAACAAGCTCCAGCTGTTTTTATTCTCAGAAGGTTTAGTCCCTGATATACAGCTGCCTACCCCCTTCGTAAGTGCAGGTCCTAAATGAGCTTTTTTCTCTGTTCCCTCACCACAATCCAGATTCTTTTGGGGAGTTACCAGTACAGTAACCATACCAGGAAGTACTTAATTTATTAATCTACTGCTTTTCTTAATCTCAGTGGAGATATTTACTGATAAACAGCTACGTACGCAGCATGTTCATGTCGTTCCTAAATGAGCTTTTATCTCTCTCCCCTCACCACAAATCAGATTCTTCTGAGGAGTTCCCAGTACTTTATCCTTTCTCCTGTGTAATTACCTTAACAAGCTCCAGCTGTTTTTATTCTCAGAAGGTTTACTCCCTGATATACAGCTGCCTACCCCCTTCGTAAGTGCAGGTCCTAAATGAGCTTTTTTCTCTGTTCCCTCACCACAATCCAGATTCTTTTGGGGAGTTACCAGTACAGTAACCATACCAGGAAGTACTTAATTTATTAAGCTACTGCTTTTCTTAATCTCAGTGGAGAAATTTACTGATAAATAGCTACCTACGCAGCATGTTCATGTCGTTCCTAAATGAGCTTTTATCTCTCTCCCCTCACCACAAATCAGATTCTTCTGAGGAGTTCCCAGTACATTATCCTTTCCCCTGTGTAATTACCTTAACAAGCTCCAGCTGTTTTTATTCTCAGAAGGTTTACTCCCTGATATACAGCTGCCTACCCCCTTCGTAAGTGCAGGTCCTAAATGAGCTTTTTTCTCTGTTCCCTCACCACAATCCAGATTCTTTTGGGGAGTTACCAGTACAGTAACCATACCAGGAAGTACTTAATTTATTAAGCTACTGCTTTTCTTAATCTCAGTGGAGATATTTACTCATAAACAGCTACCTACGCAGCATGTTCATGTCGTTCCTAAATGAGCTTTTATCTCTCTCCCCTCACCACAAATCAGATTCTTCTGAGGAGTTCCCAGTACATTATCATTTCCCCTGTGTAATTACCTTAACAAGCTGCAGCTGTTTTTATTCTCAGAAGCTTTACTCCCTGATATACAGCTGCCTACCCCCTTCGTAAGTGCAGGTCCTAAATGAGCTTTTTTCTCTGTTCCCTCACCACAATCCAGATTCTTTTGGGGAGTTACCAGTACAGTAACCATACCAGGAAGTACTTAATTTATTAAGCTACTGCTTTTCTTAATCTCAGTGGAGATATTTACTGATAAACAGCTACCTACGCAGCATGTTCATGTCGTTCCTCAATGAGCTTTTATCTCTCTCCCCTCACCACAAATCAGATTCTTCTGAGGAGTTCCCAGTACATTACCCTTTCCCCTGTGTAATTACCTTAACAAACTCCAGCTGTTTTTATTCTCAGAAGCTTTACTCCCTGATATACAGCTGCCTACCACCTTCGTAAGTGCAGGTCCTAAATGAGCTTTTTTCTCTGTTCCCTCACCACAATCCAGATTCTTTTGGGGATTTACCAGTACAGTAACCATACCAGGAAGTACTTAATTTATTAAGCTACAGCTTTTCTAAAGCTCAGTGGAGATATTTACTGATAAACAGCTACCTACGCAGCATGTTCATGTCGTTCCTAAATGAGCTTTTATCTCTCTCCCCTCACCACGAATCAGATTCTTCTGAGGAGTTCCCAGTACATTATCCTTTCCCCTGTGTAATTACCTTAACAAGCTCCAGCTGTTTTTATTCTCAGAAGGTTTACTCCCTGATATACAGCTTCCTACCCCCTTCGTAATTGCAGGTCCTAAATGAGCTTTTTTCCCTGTTCCCTCACCAAAATCCAGATTCTTTTGGGGAGTTACCAGTACAGTAACCATACCAGGAAGTACTTAATTTATTAAGCTACTGCTTTTCTTATACTCAGTGGAGATATTTACTAATAAACAGCTATATATGCAGCATGTTCATGTCGTTCCTAAATGAGCTTTTATCTCTCTCCCCTCACCTCAAATCAGATTCTTCTGAGGAGTTCCCAGTACTTCATCTTTTCCCCTGTGTAATCACCTTAACAAGCTCCAGCTGTTTTTATTCTCAGAAGGTTTACTCCCTGATATTCAGCTGCCTACCCCCTTCGTAAGTGCAGGTCCTAAATGAGCTTTTTTCTCTGTTCCCTCACCACAATCCAGATTCTTTTGGGGAGTTACCAGTACAGTAACCATACCAGGAAGTACTTAATTTATTAAGCTACTGCTTTTCTTAATCTCTGTGGAGATATTTACTGATAAACAGCTACGTACGCAGCATGTTCATGTCGTTCCTAAATGTGCTTTTATCTCTCTCCCCTCACCACAAATCAGATTCTTCTGAGGAGTTCCCAGTACATTATCCTTTCCTCTGTGTAATTACCTTAACAAGCTCCAGCTGTTTTTATTCTCAGAAGTTTTACTCCCTGATATACAGCTGCCTACCCCCTTCGTAAGTGCAGGTCCTAAATGAGATTTTTTCTCTGTTCCCTCACCACAATCCAGATTCATTTGGGGAGTTACCAGTAGAGTAACCATACCAGGAAGTACTTAATTTATTAAGCTACTGCTTTTCTTAATCTCAGTGGAGATATTTACTGATAAACAGCTACGTACGCAGCATGTTCATGTCGTTCCTAAATGAGCTTTTATCTCTCTCCCCTCACCACAAATCAGATTCTTCTGAGGAGTTCCCAGTACATTATCCTTTCCCCTGTGTAATTACCTTAGCAAGCTCCAGCTGTTTTTATTCTCAGAAGGTTTACTCCCTGATACACAGCTGCCTACCCCCTTCGTAAGTGCAGGTCCTAAATGAGCTTTTTTCTCTGTTCCTCACCACAATCCAGATTCTTTTGGGGAGTTACCAGTAAAGTAACCATACCAGGAAGTACTTAATTTATTAAGCTACTGCTTTTCTTAATCTCAGTGGAGATCTTTACTGATAAACAGCCACCTACGCAGCATGTTCATGTCGTTCCTAAATGAGCTTTTATCTGTCTCCCCTCACCACAAATCAGATTCTTCTGAGGAGGTCCCAGTACATTATCCTTTCCCCTGTGTAATTACCTTAACAAGCTCCAGCTGTATCTATTCTCAGAAGGTTCACTCCCTGATATACAGCTGCCTACCCCCTTCGTAAGTGCAGGTCCTAAATGAGCTTTTTTCTCTCTTCCCTCACCACAATCCAGATTCTTTTGGGGAGCTACCAGTACAGTAACCATACCAGGAAGTACTTAATTTATTAAGCTACTGCTCTTCTTAATCTCAGTGGAGATATTTACTGATAAACAGCTGCCTACGCAGCATGTTCATGTCTTTCCTAAATGAGCTTTTATCTCTCTCCCCTCACCACAAATCAGATTCTTCTGAGGAGTTCCAGTACATTATCCTTTCCCCTGTGTAATTACCTCAACAAGCTCCAGCTGGTTTTATTCTCAGAAGGTTTACTCCCTGATATACAGCTGCCTACCCCCTTCGTAAGTGCAGGTCCTAAATGAGCTGTTTTCTCTGTTCCCTCACCACAATCCAGATTCTTTTGGGGAGTTACCAGTACAGTAACCATACCAGGAAGTACTAAATTTATTAAGCTACTGCTTGTCTTAATCTCAGTGGAGATATTTACTGAAAAACAGCACTTACGCAGCATGTTCATGTCGTTCCTAAATGAGCTTTTATCTCTCTCCCCTCACCACAAATCAGATTCTTCTGAGGAGTTCCCAGTACATTATCCTTTCCCCTGTGTAATTACCTTAACAAGCTCCAGCTGGTTTTATTCTCAGCAGGTTTACTCCCTGATATACAGCTGCCTACCCCCTTCGTAAGTGCAGGACCTAAATGAGCTGTTTTCTCTGTTCCCTCACCACAATCCAGATTCTTTTGGGGAGTTACCAGTACAGTAACCATACCAGGAAGTACTTAATTTATTAAGCTACTGATTTTCTTAATCTCAGTGGAGATATTTACTGATAAACAGCCACCTACGCAGCATGTTCATGTCGTTCCTAAATGAGCTTTTATCTCTCTCCCCTCACCACAAATCAGATTCTTCTGAGGAGTTCCCAGTACATTATCCTTTCCCCTGTGTAATTACCTTAACAAGCTCCAGCTGGTTTTATTCTCAGCAGGTTTACTCCCTGATATACAGCTGCCTACCCCCTTCGTAAGTGCAGGACCTAAATGAGCTGTTTTCTCTGTTCCCTCACCACAATCCAGATTCTTTTGGGGAGTTACCAGTACAGTAACCATACCAGGAAGTACTTAATTTATTAAGCTACTGATTTTCTTAATCTCAGTGGAGATATTTACTGATAAACAGCCACCTACGCAGCATGTTCATGTCGTTCCTAAATGAGCTTTTATCTGTCTCCCCTCACCACAAATCAGATTCTTCTGAGGAGTTCCCAGTACATTATCCTTTCCCCTGTGTAATTACCTTAACAAGCTCCAGCTGTTTTTATTCTCAGAAGGTTTACTCCCTGATATACAGCTGCGTACCCCCTTCGTAAGTGCAGGTCCTAAATGAGCTTTTTTCTCTGTTCCCTCACCACAATCCAGATTCTTTTGGGGAGTTACCAGTACAGTAACCATACCAGGAAGTACTTAATTTATTAAGCTACTGCTTTTTCTTAATCTCAGTGGAGATATTTACTGATAAACAGCTACGTACGCAGCATGTTCATGTCGTTCCTAAATGAGCTTTTATCTCTCTCCCCTCACCACAAATCAGATTCTTCTGAGGAGTTCCCAGTACATTATCCTTTCCCCTGTGTAATTACCTTAACAAGCTCCAGCTGGTTTTATTCTCAGAAGGTTTACTCCCTGATATACAGCTGCCTACCCCCTTCGTAAGTGCAGGTCCTAAATGAGCTTTTTTCTCTGTTCCCTCACCACAATCCAGATTCTTTTGGGGAGTTACCAGTACAGTAACCATACCAGGAAGTACTTAATTTATTAAGCTACTGCTTTTCTTAATCTCAGTGGAGATATTTACTGATAAACAGCTACCTACGCAGCATGTTCATGTCGTTCCTAAATGAGCTTTTATCTCTCTCCCCTCACCACAAATCAGATTCTTCTGAGGAGTTCCCAGTACATTAACCTTTCCCCTGTGTAATTACCTTAACAAGCTCCAGCTGTTTTTATTCTCAGAAGGTTTACTCCCTGATATACAGCTGCCTACCCCCTTCGTAAGTGCAGGTCCTAAATGAGCTTTTTTCTCTGTTCCCTCACCACAATCCAGATTCTTTTGGGAGTTACCAGTACAGTAACCATACCAGGAAGTACTTAATTTATTAAGCAACTGCTTTTCTTAATCTCAGTGGAGATATTCACTGATAAACAGCTACCTACGAAGCATGTCCATGTCGTTCCTAAATGAGCTTTTATCTCTCTCCCCTCACCACAAATCAGATTCTTCTGAGGAGTTCCCAGTACATTATCCTTTCCCTGTGTAATTACCTTAACAAGATGCAGCTGTTTGTATTCTCAGAAGCTTTACTCCCTGATATACAGCTGCCTACCCCCTTCGTAAGTGCAGGTCCTAAATGAGATTTTTTCTCTGTTCCCTCACCACAATCCAGATTCTTTTGGGGAGTTACCAGTACAGTAACCATACCAGGAAGTACTTAATTTATTAAGCTACTGCTTTTCTAAAGCTCAGTGGAGATATTTACTGATAAACAGCTACCTACGCAGCATGTTCATGTCGTTCCTAAATGAGCTTTTATCTCTCTCCCCTCACCACAAATCAGATTCTTCTGAGGAGTTCCCAGTACTTTATCCTTTCTCCTGTGTAATTACCTTAACAAGCTCCAGCTGTTTTTTATACTCAGAAGGTTTACTCCCTGATATACAGCTGCCTACCCCCTTCGTAAGTGCAGGTCCTAAATGAGCTTTTTTCTCTATTCCCTCACCACAATCCAGATTCTTTTGGGGAGTTACCAGTACAGTAACCATACCAGGAAGTACTTAATTTATTAAGCTACTGCTTTTCTTAATCTCAGTGGAGATATTTACTGATAAACAGCTACCTACGCAGCATGTTCATGTCGTTCCTAAATGAGCTTTTATCTCTCTCCCCTCACCACTAATCAGATTCTTCTGAGGAGTTCCCAGTACATTATCCTTTCCCCTGTGTAATTACCTTAACAAGCTCCAGCTGTTTTTATTCTCAGAAGGTTTACTCCCTGATATACAGCTGCCTACCCCCTTCGTAAGTGCAGGTCCTAAATGAGCTTTTTTCTCTGTTCCCTCACCACAATCCAGATTCTTTTGGGGAGTTACCAGTACAGTAACCATACCAGGAAGTACTTAATTTATTAAGCAACTGCTTTTCTTAATCTCAGTGGAGATATTCACTGATAATCAGCTACCTACGAAGCATGTTCATGTCGTTCCTAAATGAGCTTTTATCTCTCTCCCCTCACCACAAATCAGATTCTTCTGAGGAGTTCCCAGTACATTATCCTTTCCCCTGTGTAATTACCTTAACAAGCTCCAGCTGTTGTTATTCTCAGAAGCTTTACTCCCTGATATATAGCTGCCTACCCCCTTCGAAAGTGCAGGTCCTAAATGAGCTTTTTTCTCTGTTCCCTCACCAAAATCCAGATTCTTTTGGGGAGTTACCAGTACAGTAACCATACCAGGAAGTACTTAATTTATTAAGCTACTGCTTTTCTTAATCTCAGTGGAGATATTTACTGATAAACAGCTACCAACGCAGCATGTTCATGTCGTTCCTAAATGAGCTTTTATCTCTCTCCCCCTCACCACAAATCAGATTCTTCTGAGGAGTTCCCAGTACATTATCCTTTCCCCTGTGTAATTACCTTAACAAGCTGCAGCTGTTTTTATTCTCAGAAGGTTTACTCCCTGATATACAGCTGCCTACCCCCTTCGTAAGTGCAGGTCCTAAATGAGCTTTTTTCTCTGTTCCCTCACCACAATCCAGATTCTTTTGGGGAGTTACCAGTACAGTAACCATACCAGGAAGTACTTAATTTATTAAGCTACTGCTTTTCTAAAGCTCAGTGGAGATATTTACTGATAAACAGCTACCTACGCAGCATGTTCATGTCGTTCCTAAATGAGCTTTTATCTCTCTCCCCTCACCACAAATCAGATTCTTCTGAGGAGTTCCCAGTACTTTATCCTTTCTCCTGTGTAATTAAATTAACAAGCTCCAGCTGTTTTTATTCTCAGAAGGTTTACTCCCTGATATACAGCTGCCTACCCCCTTCGTAAGTGCAGGTCCTAAATGAGCTTTTTTCTCTGTTCCCTCACCACAATCCAGATTCTTTTGGGGAGTTACCAGTACAGTAACCATACCAGGAAGTACTTAATTTATTAAGCTACTGCTTTTCTTAATCTCAGTGTAGATATTTACTGATAAACAGCTACCTACGCAGCATGTTCATGTCGTTCCTAAATGAGCTTTTATCTCTCTCCCCTCACCACAAATCAGATTCTTCTGAGGAGTTCCCAGTACATTATCCTTTCCCCTGTGTAATTACCTTAACAAGCTGCAGCTGTTTTTATTCTCAGAAGCTTTACTCCCTGATATACAGCTGCCTACCCCCTTCGTAAGTGCAGGTCCTAAATGAGCTTTTTTCTCTGTTCCCTCACCACAATCCAGATTCTTTTGGGGAGTTACCAGTACAGTAACCATACCAGGAAGTACTTAATTTATTAAGCTACTGCTTTTCTAAAGTTCAGTGGAGATATTTACTGATAAACAGCTACCTACGCAGCATGTTCATGTCGTTCCTAAATGAGCTTTTATCTCTCTCCCCTCACCACAAATCAGATTCTTCTGAGGAGTTCCCAGTACATTATCCTTTCCCCTGTGTAATTACCTTAACAAGCTCCAGCTGTTTTTATTCTCAGAAGGTTTAGTCCCTGATATACAGCTGCCTACCCCCTTCGTAAGTGCAGGTCCTAAATGAGCTTTTTTCTCTGTTCCCTCACCACAATCCAGATTCTTTTGGGGAGTTACCAGTACAGTAACCATACCAGGAAGTACTTAATTTATTAAGCTACTGCTTTTCTTAATCTCAGTGGAGATATTTACTGATAAACAGCTACCTACGCAGCATGTTCATGTCGTTCCTAAATGAGCTTTTATCTCTCTCCCCTCACCACAAATCAGATTCTTCTGAGGAGTTCCCAGTACATTATCCTTTCCCCTGTGTAATTACCTTAACAAGCTGCAGCTGTTTTTATTCTCAGAAGCTTTACTCCCTGATATACAGCTGCCTACCCCCTTCGTCAGTGCAGGTCCTAAATGAGCTTTTTTCTCTGTTCCCTCACCACAATCCAGATTCTTTTGGGAGTGACCAGTACAGTAACCATACCACGAAGTACTTAATTTATTAAGCTACTGCTTTTCTAAAGCTCAATGGAGATATTTACTGATAAACAGCTACCTACGCAGCATGTTCATGTCGTTCCTAAATGAGCTTTTATCTCTCGCCCCTCACCACAAATCAGATTCTTCTGAGGAGTTCCCAGTACTTTATCCTTTCTCCTGTGTAATTACCTTAACAAGCTCCAGCTGTTTTTATTCTCAGAAGGTTTACTCCCTGATATACAGCTGCCTACCCCCTTCGTAAGTGCAGGTCCTAAATGAGCTTTTTTTCTCTGTTCCCTCACCACAATCCAGATTCTTTTGGGGAGTTACCAGTACAGTAACCATACCGGGAAGTACTTAATTTATTAAGCTACTGCTTTTCTTAATCTCAGTGGAGATATTTACTGATAAACAGCTACCTACGCAGCATGTTCATGTCGTTCCTAAATGAGCTTTTATCTCTCTCCCCTCACCACAAATCAGATTCTTCCGCGGAGTTCCCAGTACATTATCCTTTCCCCTGTGTAATTACCTTAACAAGCTCCAGCTGTTTTTATTCTCAGAAGGTTTACTCCCTGATATACAGCTGCCTACCCCCTTCGTAAGTGCAGGTCCTAAATGAGCTTTTTTCTCTGTTCCCTTACCACAATCCAGATTCTTGTGGGGAGTTACCAGTACAGTAACCATACCAGGAAGTACTTAATTTATTAAGCTACTGCTTTTCTTAATCTCAGTGGAGATATTTACTGATAAACAGCTACCTACGCAGCATGTTCATGTCGTTCCTAAATGAGCTTTTATCTCTCTCCCCTCAGAACAAATCAGATTGTTCTGAGGAGTTCCCAGTACATTATCCTTTCCCCTGTGTAATTACCTTAACAAGATGCAGCTGTTTTTAATCTCAGAAGCTTTACGCCCTGATATACAGCTGCCTACCCCCTTCGTAACTGCAGGTCCTAAATGAGCTTTTTTCTCTGTTCCCTCACCACAATCCAGATTCTTTTGGGGAGTTACCAGTACAGTAACCATACCAGGAAGTACTTAATTTATTAAGCTACTGCTTTTCTTAATCTCAGTGGAGATATTTACTGATAAACAGCTACCTACGCAGCATGTTCATGTCGTTCCTAAATGAGCTTTTATCTCTCTCCCCTCACCACAAATCAGATTCTTCTGAGGAGTTCCCAGTACATTATCCTTTCCCTGTGTAATTACCTTAACAAGCTCCAGCTGTTTTTATTCTCAGAAGGTTTACTCCCTGATATACAGCTGCCTACCCCCTTCGTAAGTGCAGGTCCTAAATGAGCTTTTTTCTCTGTTGCCTCACCACAATCCAGATTCTTTTGGGGAGTTACCAGTACAGTAACCATACCAGGAAGTACTTAATTTATTAGGCTACTGCTTTTCTTAATCTCAGTGGAGATATTTACTGATAAACAGCTACCTACGCAGCATGTTCATGTCGTTCCTAAATGAGCTTTTATCTCTCTTCCCTCACCACAAATCAGATTCTTCTGAGGAGTTCCCAGTACATTATCCTTTCCCCTGTGTAATTACCTTAACAAGCTGCAGCTGTTTTTATTCTCAGAAGGTTTACTCCCTGATATACAGCTGCCTACCCCCCTTCGTAAGTGCAGGTCCTAAATGAGCTTTTTTCTCTGTTCCCTCACCACAATCCAGATTCTTTTGGGGAGTTACCAGTACAGTAACCATACCAGGAAGTACTTAATTTATTAAGCTACTGCTTTTCTAAAGCTCAGTGGAGATATTTACT